>NW_022280142.1:682873-698675 GCF_004355925.1 Anarrhichthys ocellatus
TAACACTTCCCCTCCGATGGTGCGCTGTGTACACATGTGCAAGCTCGTGGTCTGAGCCGCTCAGGGAGCAATAGGGATGCACAATTAATCGAATCCTTTGCAGAGTAAATATATATAAATGCAAAATGTAAATGATAACTAATAGATTATGATGTATGTTTTATGGATTAAGCCACCTGTTAGTATTAAAAAATAGTTGAAATTGGCCAATGCCATGTAATAATATGAACCTGAATGGGAATAATACTTTTGTTCAATTAGGGTTTTGAATGCAGGACTTTTACTTGTAACAGAGTATTTTCACCCTGTGGTACAAGTACTTTTACATAAGTTAAAGATTTGAGAACGCCTCGACACAACGACCATTTGGAGGCTCGTCGGCTGGATAACTTTGCATCAGAATTATGGCTGCACCGATGTTCAACGCACTCCTTACACGCTGGCCCGGCCGCATCTCGATTCATCACAAACCAAAAGTAATAATATAATGTGACGTCGTTAACGAGATGCGACGCCGGCCCGCTGCTCCTTTTTTCTTTGTTGAGCTACAAGCGGCTCAGAAACTTTACTCAAAAAGTTTCCAGAAAAAAACAAACTTTGTAACACACAAAAGTCTCAACTTCTCACAGTTGAGGCCCACAACGGCCTTCAACCTTCAAAATGCACTTATTGTGAAGCATTATAGTCAGTTTTGACACTGATCCAACTCATTGACAAGTATAAACACATAACTGAGGGTCGATATTAAAGGGCAGGTGAGGAGGATTTAACCCGAGCTCTAATGGCTCTCTAATGTACATTTCACCAGTACGACAGTCCTGTTACACGTCCTGCTGAACAGAAATATCGGTTTTCATTGAAAACTTAATCCTGTAACATGGAACCCCTTTTGTGGAGAGACTTTTTGCATCCGTCGGGTGAGCCCAGCACGCTGATGTCAGACGCCATAATGCTCCATCGTTCCATCCTTCCTCTGGTTGGTGGGTCCGTGTGATGGCCGGCCATTCCTCCTCTCGGCGGTGTATTTATAGCGGAGGCCTGAGAGGAAGGAAGCCGAGCGTCCAAACATCCTGCGCGTAACTCGCTCTCAAAGCTCACGCATGACTTCACCTCAGTGTCACGTCCCAGCAGCCCAGCAGCCCCTCCCCTCCAGGGCCAAAAACTGCTTTTTATTTTGGAGTGTAATTGATCTTGTGTCAGGTCCTCTGTCCTGACACAAGACAACATCTTTACTCTGATTTCTTTCTGGGGAAAAACAAAAAAAAAAAAAGACCAATAGATTTGTTTGGACAAAACGAGAGCATATTAAATTAATATTCCAATATGAATAAGATTCAGACGGCAATGTATTTCACAATATGGCCAAATCACGTATGAAATGATTACACCGACGCTCTCTGTTCCACTGTTGCATCAGACAAAAGCTCCTCGTGTTAATCGATATGATGTATCAAATATATAGATATACTACATTATACTTCTATATCAACACAGATAAGTACTTAATCATATTATATATTTTTTGTTGGTATCATATTACACTTTGCTGAAATTGCAGTACTTCATAGTTTCTATTTTTGTTGTATTCTTAAATTAATGATTTGCTTTTTTTCTTTTCATCTGTACGCATTGTGCTACTGCAACACCTACTGAGGATTAATACAGGTTCATCTTATCACGGTGATATTGGTATTATATTAGCCTATAATACATTTCTAGGTCTTTTTTGACTGTAAAATGTACAAGTTCTTACTTTTCAATATCGAAATCAGCTTTAAAAATTCCGGATTGGTTGAAATGATGTCAACTATGATTTAAATTACAGGAACAACAGGTGAGAGGTGATGAAGGTTGAAGGTCTCACACTGTCTGATCAAGTCGTGACGATTAAACCACAGAGTCTCCTCAGCAAACTTTCTTCACACTCAACCTTTTCTGCAGGGTTTTTTGGATTATAAACTCGGAGTAATCGTTCCCATCTTGTGTGCCAGCTTCCCCGGTTTCCTCTTCCTCCTCCTCCTGCAGAGGATGACCTCAGAGGAAGCGGCACTCTCTCTCGGTCTCAGCTTCAGACACTTGATGACGACACGCAGTCCGTCTGCAGCAGCACATTCAGTCAACATTCAGGATTTACCGCCGAAATTGTTTTTTACAGCTCCGGCTCCATCGCAGCTCTGATCGGCTCAATGGGAAGGAAAATTAAAAATCAAACGATGCTGCAGAGTGGAGGTTTTGGCACAAGTCTCTGCTCTGTGAAGCAAAACTCCATTTTCCTTTCAGTACAAAAGCCCTCAAACAGCCAGGAGACACAGAGGACACTGCGGTGTGATTGGCCGGGAGGTTGTAGTACCGGTTAACGGTGCACAAACGCCACACAGAGCCACCTCTCAACAGCTCATCATCACAGGAAGTGACTCCCCTTATGGATGTTATCGCACCGCAGGTCGGCTGATGACTCTTACTTATGTAATATAACAGAGGGAGCGCTCGTTTTAGAAGAGCGCACTGAGCGTGAACACGCAGCGGAGCAACATTTTGGTCTTCAGTGCAGAAAAGACAAACACTCCTACGCACTCTGTGATAACCTGCAGGCTCATTGCACTGAATGCGTCAACGCCAGACGGGTCCAGTGGAGTCTGAACAAAGTCAGTTTTGAGGAATGTCAGATTTTGCAGTAAATGGCTGGTGAGTCACAGCACTTAAATATGAGTGGAACCAGACGGCAACCTCCAGTTCTACCGAGTGAAACCAATGCTGAAGTGTCTTAAAACTAGCATTCTCTCTACTGACCAGCAGGGGGCGACTCCTCTGGTTGTATAGAAGTCTATGAGAAATGACTCTACTTCTCTCTTGATTTATTACCTCAGTAAACATTGTAAACATGAGTTTATGGTCTCAATCTCTAGTTTCAAGTCTTCTTCAATACAGCATGATGTTTATTTAGTAAATTATGGTCCATTTAGAGTCAAACAGACCATAAAGCAGGGGATGATTTGGGGCGGGGCTTACTGTGATTGACAGGTTGCTGCTGCTACCAGAGACGTATACGGCGTCTCTACGTCACTGCTCCGCATTCCAAATATGGTGACTTCTGTTCATTGGCTGCAAAAAAACCAAGATGGCGACGGCCGTAATCCAAGATGGCGACGGCGAAATCGCCAAACTCGAGGCTTCAAAACAACGGTCCACAAACCAACGGGTGACGTCACGATGACTACGTCCACTTCTTATATACGGTCTATGAGTGAGACAGAGAGTCTCTGTTGTCCACAGACGCTTTATAAATTATAAACACTGTCTGAGATCGGCTGCATTTTGATTTACATGAACTATCAGATCACAGAATAAGTAAAGTAACGTCCCCATGCCGGCTTTGGATTTACCGTTTCTATACTTCTTTGTTTTTGCTAAACTCTTGTAGAGCAGCTCGCGCTTCAATTGAATTAAAAGCTGCTGGTTTGACACATCTGGCTCGTGTGTATAATGACACACAAAAAGGTTTAGCAAGAAAAAAAAAAAAAGCATGATTTTTATAGATCAGTGCCCAAACTACTGCTGACACCAAAAGGGTTTCAAACACTTCCTGGTCCCAGTTTGTTTATTTTGTATGCCAGTGCACGATTTAACTCCATTAGTGGCGTCTTAGCGCACGCTCTTGTTGTCCAGCAAAGGACCATGAAGATATTCACATAATGTGTCTGCGCCACATGTTGAATATCATCAATATCACAACCCTCTTTCCAAGAATTAATCTGATTTTGTATAAGCATTTTCCTCCTGGATGCGCTAATTCTTCAGCTATATATTACATGATAAATATCTTGCAGGCCTGAACCAGAATACATCTAGACCTCATACACAATCTCTATGGCTGGCTCCACAAATACACTTGGTTCGTGACTGAACCTCATCGCGCACTGCATGGAAATACAACGTCCAACCAGCTGCAGACACAGGTTGTCGTTTTCTCTGCGCTGCAGGTAATCGAGCATTTAAGCGAATAAAACAACGTAGGTTTGCTCAGATGTATCAATTATGAACAGAAACTCACACTCGACACCAATGGGGAAGTCTGAAATCTCAGCGCAGATACAGCCTCGGTGAAGACAACATTGACGGAGAACACCCATTTAAATAAAAAGCAATTATATCTGGTCTTGCTCGACATTGGCAATCAAACATCGCTCACAGTATTCAGCGCATGTACTGGGTTTATGCGGGTCTGTGCTTTAATTCGGCATCACAATGCTCTGTGAAGCAGCCTGCACATCAACAAAACTTTACACGTCAGGAGGAATGTGCGTCACTCCTTGTGCAGACCAACGCGCACCGCTAAAGGACGAGGCAAGTAGCGAGGCATCCATAAAAGTGTAATTATTATACATACAATGAGCTGCTTACTGGAGAACACTAACGCCGAATCGAAACGTGGATCGTTTCCACTCAAACTAAGTTGTGTTCGATACTTTACCTTGGAATTGTATTCGCCGATTTGCGATGAAACAATAAACTCCCTAATTTGTCAATGCGGTTTGGTGCGATTTTCTGATCGTTGCGGAGACCACGCTTAGCTTAGCACACACAACAATGGATACACCTGAGAGACATGAGGGTGCTTTACCTGCAGCTCGGCCCGCTCGACCTCCCAGTGCGACTGGTCCACCTCGTAGCGGGCCCACTCGTGCTGGAGAAAGTGTAAAATCCCCGGGATGTTGTACTGAGCCCTGGCCGCCTCTGCGCACTCGACGTCGCCAGTCTGCGGAGCTTTGATATTCCCACCGCCCGGTAAGCCCGAGTTGTTGTTGTTGTTATTGAAGAAGACACCGGGGCCCGCCTGCTCGTCCATGGCCGGACCAGGGCAGTGTGGTTCTTCTGGTTCGGTCCCGGAACACTCAACCGCTTCGGTATAATGTCCTCCTGAAGGAAACCTGATCCATCAACAGTCCTCTACTCTGCTGGCCACCACAACTCCTGTCTGAACCAGCTGTCAGATGATGAGAGGGCCGTGAAGCTACCGGAATCAACACAAACACGACACTTCCGGTTTGGAATTTCAAAATAAAACCGATGTTAATGTACACGTGCAACAAATAAAATAATATATACCAACACGTGCCAATGTAGAAAGAATAATTATGTGTGCCATGTCGAATTTATTATAAAATGTCACACACACACACACACACACACACACACACACACACACACACACACACACACACACACACACACACACACAACTTGACTGCCAAATTCCAAAAACAGACAAAAAACAAATCTCACAGCAAACTTGAAATTAAGCAGGTCTCGAACTTGTTTTAATGATTTATTAATTGTATTGCCATTTTACAATGAATCATTCATTCATAATGACATCATAATTTCAGTATTAAATATGTATATTTTATGATAAGCCATGTCAAACATTTACATGCACACATTTATCTCTAGTTAAGCCTTCGACCGTGTTGGCAAACTTTTACTTTGAAGGCACAATCCTTTCATTACCGGTATCCCGGTGGCTAACTGGAAATCACTTGACACACCTGAGCGGTGACATCAACTCCGTTTAGCCCCTCCCACTATCATACATATTCTCACATGATTGGCTGATCGGATAAATGACACGAAAATGATCCAATTGGAGAAGAGTGCGAGGTGCGTCTCCAAACTAGCGTTACTACGGTTTGTGTGAAGCAAATTCAAGCTTATATAACTCATTACAAATGTAATTTTATCAGCATTTATTTATTTATTAGCTTAGTTAGATCTTCAGAGTTTACGTGAATAAAAAATAAATTCAATTCAATACAATTGCCACCAATGCAACATTATAACGTATCAGTACTGACCCTTGCTTCTTTTATTTTATTTGTATTATTCTTTTTTTCAAAGATATTTTTATTCACTTCCTTCTTTTAATGGTTCATTGTATGCTACAATAAGACACATTGCAAAAAGGAAATAAAAAGAGGCCCATTTGTAATGTTTATTCTGTCATGTTTGGTAAAAGGGGGTCTATATTTAGACCGACATGCTTTTACTTGTAGGCTAAGGTCACTTCTTCCACTATGGCGTATGGGGCAGTGGTGAGTGGCGCTCAGCCCGGCGGCCACCCTCTATATATGTGTGTGTGTGTGTGTGTGTGTGTGGGGGGGGGGGGTCTCTAAACTCTATTAAACCTCGCGGATGATTCCTCCTGCGGCCATGTGCTAATCAGCTGATGCGCCACAGCCGCCTCTCCTCTCTATTTAACTCCTGCTCATTCACACCACAAGTTCAACCAGCTCCGTCGCTCTCTGCCGCCGCTTCCTCCGTCACACACGCGCACTCACTCTCTCTCTCACACACACACACACACACACACACTCACAACACAAGGGTTCAAACACGCATAACATGCCTCCGTTTGACAAAACCCAGGTGCAGAACAAACCGTTCAAACAGAGGAAGAGCTTCGGTAAATGCCTCAAACATGAGTAATGTGATTGGAAACTTAAAAAAACAAATCTGATGTGATCTTTTTTTCTTCCTGTGCAGCTATAAGGAAACAAGAAGTAGCGGGGATCAGGTCGAAGTTCCCCAACAAAATCCCGGTAGGTTTGCGGTGAAGCCTCTCATAATTAACGGTTCAATTCTCATTTTAAAGTGTCCAACAGTTTCACTAACGGATGATGCTCGCAGGTTATAATTGAACGGTACGAGAGGGAGAAGTATCTTCCTCCGCTGGATAAAACCAAGTTTCTGGTGCCCCATGAACTCACCATGACTCAGTTTGTCACCATCATCAGGTAAAGTTCACCTCTCGTGTGTTTACAAGTATAAACGATTATTATGAGAGGTCACGTATGGCACACTTCAAATGTGTTAAAGGATCGAGATTATTGGGAGTCTGACTGTTTGCTGGAGCTGAGATAGAAAACATTAAGTTTATATATTTCAGTGGAGTGGTGGAAAGAAATGCCTGAAAATGATTTCATAAAAACTTTGTTCAACCAAACGCTCCGAAACTCAAAAGATCTTTAGTTTATTATCAAAACACCAAAAAAAAAAAAACAGAAATCTGCACAATTTAGGAGCTGTACTCTGAACCCTTTTAAATTTATTTTTTTTTTTTTTGGAAATGGCTAAAAATAAATCTCTTAAATTTGGCCAGTTTTATTGTGCCAGCTCCAGAATGTATTGTCTGGAAAATGTATTTTCTATCTTTAAAGCTACTTTAGGGGGTAAAGTCTTAAACAAATTATTTTTCAAGAGAAGTTTTTATTTGCTGTAAAAAAAATCAAGGCTGCTAATTCTCACAACTTTTACTGCGTGGAGAAAAATAAAAAATAAAAATTGACTAAAAGGTCTGTTGGAGAGTTCTGCAGGGACTGGTCCATTTTCTAATATAAAAACTTCACCATGTTCCTGAGAAGCTTCTTGTTGGTCATGATTACGCAGCAGAAACGGAGTCGGTCCCCGTTTGTCTTCACACAAACTGTCACTTTGAGTCCTAAAATCTTTTAAACGAGTCAAACAGTCAGTGAGACGCAGAATATTTTAACACGCTTGCTAACTGAAGCCTTCATGGGTCGACATCATGCATTTTTTTTTTTTTGTTTTTTTGCATGAAGTGATCATTCAAAGAACCGCTGTCTACAGAGACCTTAACCTGCTTCAGTTTGGAGGATTGGATTCAGATTCTTGTTTTTAATTAGTTTATTTGATTCTCTTCCACAGTGAATATGATCCGGATGAATGTTGGGGATTATAAATAGTCGTCCTCAGAGTCTTTGAAGCTCTTCAGTTGTGGTGCTTCCTCATTTTGTCCGAGTCATGATTACACAGCAGGAGTCACTTTCCTCTGCTTCAGTAAGAGTCTACTGACACGAGTCAGATGGCTGTTCCAGAATCTGTTATAGCTCGTGGTTCGATTATAGCAATCGAGTAATGCAGCTAAACTGTAATCGTTGTAGTGCCATCGCATAAGTAACAGATCTGAGTGTTTTCATCGAGCATCACACGAGTCCGTGTCCTAAATCAATACGACATGCTAATAGTGCGCTGTTTGTACTTTAAGTGTCTTTTTCTAGCTTCTACTAGGTTTTGTACACGTTTTGTTTTTGATGTGTTCCTGGAGTTTTTAAAGTTGTAGAGCAGTGCCTCATGTCTTTGTGCAATGCATTGTGGGACAGTGCAGGCCCACTTTTTTTTTTTTTTTTTTTTTGAAAATCTGCATACCAACATTCCTGTGTAGGTGTTTGTCACTTCACCAAATGTTCAGAATTTGGTCACAGCCGACGTCTGCGGCCGCAGGAGATGGATAATAAACAATAGTGGATCCACATTTTAGTGCCGAGTCAGCGTCCCACGTGGGAGCTGCAGGTATGCGACGCCGCTAACCGTCTGCAGGACGTCTCCCATTAATGTCCGCTCTTTGTCTTCTGTCCCTCAGGAACAGGATGGCTCTGCTGCCGTCTCAGGCCTTCTACCTGCTCATCAACAACAGCGGGCTGGCCAGCATGTCTCTCACCATGGCGCAGGTGTACAAAGACCACCAGGACGAGGACGGCTTCCTCTACATGACCTACGCCTCGCAGGAGATGTTCGGACACTGACGCCGCGTTTAGATTTTATCAAGTATTCAAATGCTGCAGGCCTCCGTATCTGCTGTAAATATAAAAATATTGTATATATATTTGTTGACATGTTAATTGTGAAAGATGGATTTTAATTAAAGCATGTGGATCCAATAAATCATATGAATAGTGAATTGGTGCCGTCTGATTTCTTCTTTTAAAGAAATGGTTAAGGCCCCAACTTCTCCAGTTGATTACGTCCATCAAGGCATTGCACATTTTCTGGAATTCAGTTTATCTATGAAAATAGTGCATTGTCTTATCAAGTATGAGCTCATTTGCAGACAGTCCCAGAACAGAACTCAACCTTGAACAAGGCCTGCTTCAAAATTCTTGTTTCATGTTCACATTAAAGAGTCGAGGGTTTCTAAAGAGGCCAATTTGAAGATCACTTTGCATCGCTCTATAAATTAAACTGTCAACTATAAATTCACCATGTTTTTAGAGATAAAATGTTGTATAAATCAGGCTGTAATATATGAATAAAACCTGCAGAAAGATGGGAATGAAACTAGGAAGTTAGGTGGATGTCTGATACTGAAGTGGAGATTTCTGAGTCGGAGGAAAAAACTAATTCAGAGAACTACCTTTGACGGTGTTCTAAAATTAGAACTATAGGTGAATAGGGTAAAAGACTAACTAGATATTACCGTGAAACTAACTTGATTACTTTAAGACAATCATTTTTTGCATTACAAGTTTTCTAAAATGAGGTGGCATCTAACATTTGATTATGGAGAAATCTACAGGTGCAGACAAAGTAAAATAAACACCTAAATATGTTTTGAATGTTTCCCCATTGGTCTGAAAGATGTTACGGAAGCAAAAAGATAATGTACCAGCGCATGAAAGAATGTTTTTTCCTGACATGTCTTATCTTTAATAAAGTTCTTTTAGCTGTTTTCAGCAAACCTAGTTTTAGTTGATATACTTTTTTTTTCATGTATGTGTTCCTAACAGCTGTATTGAAAAGATGACCTTTTGTCAAAAAATGATTAAATGAAGGTATAATTCAAATCAGACAAGCATCTGTCATCCACAAAAGCCACAAAGAACTTGTGACCTTAATAATTGTTAAATCAAAGGGCTAGAATGAGTTGACACACCTTCTCTTACTTACTGTATTTGATGAGGAAAAAAAAGTTGGAATGGTTAGTTTAGTCGTACTAATGGAAGAAGTTCTGCAGTGCATTGTGGGACAATGAGTGAAGTGGTGATACTGTGCACAAGGAGGAAGTTTCCCCTCAAGACTTTCTGCCGGAAAGAAAGCAGCATCACTTTAAAGTTTACACAAACTAAGTGGTTACAATAAATGTGACAGGAGTTTTGGATGCCAGCTGATTTCTTTTTCACGTTTTTCACTGAAGCGAACAGGAAATGAATGAATTCAGTCTTCCCATGAAGTGATTCTTTTATTCGGTCTCTGCACTAGATGGCAGCAGCGATCTACTGACTCTCCTTCAGATGCGCCTCCATTCAGATCTCTGAGATGAAATAAACAGACTATTATGGTCTGTTGGAGAACATGATTGATAACGAGGTTTATCTGAGCTGCATCAGCTCTCACTCAGAGGATAAGATGATAAACATCAAATCTCTCTCTCTCTCCATTATCTCCATTATCTTACTGACTGGCTCACATTTGTAGTTTTATTTTGGTGAACATGTTTCGGGGAAGATTGTTTTCTGGTGAACACAAAAATGTTTCTAATTATAAAACCAGACATTAAAAAAAATGCAACAACAGATCTTTTTATTTGATTTTAAAGTAAATGAGATCACACAACGTCCACACGGAGGCGCTCTCTTCTTCATCTGTTCGTGCCGTGATGAAGTCGTTACTTCCTTCTTTACTAGATTTCATTACAGACGTCATTAGAGGAGTTGACGAGAGTGGCTTTCCCCCCCCCCTGGATCTCACTTGTTAGTTTATGCTCCATTAATTGTAATTGAATTAACAAAACTGATTACGTCCACTGAATCTCCACCAGCTGCTTAACCGAGGAGGAAACACAGACTCATCAGTCTGCCATCAGTTTATAGAGAGCAATTCAGACTGAATCCTCTTAAATGATTTCTAATCGGTTCAGATTTTAACATTTGTAAGAAACAACCAATATTTAGGCGCGAAATATCTATATAGATATATAGATATATAGATATATATCTACTGTATATATAAAGTATATTACATTGCCTACACATCTGCAGTTTAAAGTGCTTTTACAGGTGAAGGTGGAGTTCTGTCAAACACATCGTCCAAAACAATAAAAGTGAACAAACTGGGTCAACATTTGAATGTGTCCAATGCTTTGGTTTGTGACCAAATACCTGCAGAACTAATGACGTTCCACAGAACCACAGAACCACAGAAGTGCTACTTTAAGCACTTGTTCTGCAGCTCTGAACACACAAACTATTCGTTTGTTATCTAAACTCCTTTCTGTGCAGATCTCCCGCTTTATGCATTCTTTAAAAAGACACCGAAGCACAATAAAAAGCGAATTGTCTTTTAGTGGTCTTGTGTTATTTTATCAGCAGCGTCAATAATGAAGGAGGAACGCGCGCGGCAGAGCGGATGAACTGACCGACCCGCGTCAGAGGGTTGGTTCAAGTAAAAGCGGTGTTTGGTCTCAGAGAGAAACTCGGTGTGATGGAGTCGGAGGTTCTGCTTAATGTCCCGCAGCTATCAGCCGGTGACCGCGGGCCTCTGGAAAAGCCAATCGCTGCAGTTAATGAAGCCTGTTGTTGTGCAGCTGTAATGGTCCCAGCTTCACACACACTCGTGACGCCTGTCTGAATCCACTCTCGTTTGGGGAATGGGTTTTTGTCTTACTCATCAATTAACAGCGCTGGGGGCCTCTGGAGTTTAGAGTGTAAACTTGTACATTAGAGACTTTTATTCTTTTACTTGAGTTTCCCAAAGTCAGTGAAGCCTGCAGAGGATCAATCTATTACTTTGTAACTGGTAATTAAAAGATTAAAAGATGGAAAGCATATTATCATCAATGAGTTTCATCTCACAACTAAATACATTTACTCAAGTACTACTTACGTACAATTTACTTGAGTATTTCTATTTTATACTACTGTGACTTTACTACATCTCAGATGTACATATTTTACAATTCACCGCATTACATTTATTTGGAACTTCAGTCACTTTGTAGATTAATAATACAAAAATATAATCAACAAATAAATGATGATGCAAGTATTTCTCTGATCTGATCTGAGTACATCTTCCACCACTGCAGGACGTGGTTAGCCTAGCTTAGCATAAAGACTGGAAGCAGGTTAAAACAGCTCCTTCCAAAGTAAAAAGAAAAGAAAAGAAGGACTTACTTACTGGAACTAGTTCTTGTTGAACAACTGTGACTGTGAACGGCTCTCTGAAGTCTTGTCCTCACGGTGAGGTTTGGTATCTTCGAGCTGCACAGACAGACACAATGCAACAACACTGGAAGTCTCCAACACATGTATTGACATTAGAGTCACGTCGTCAGCAGCCCATGAAGACGGTAACAGAAAGTGTGTGAGGAGCATGTTAATACTGCAGCTGTGGACACACACACACACGCACACACACACACATTTTATTTCAGATTCTTATTGTCTTATTTAAGTTTAGTCTTAATCATTTTTTTGTTTTCTGTACAAGTAAAATTTTATTTTTGTAGTTTTTCATCATTTCTATCAGTGATAATAAGATTGTACTGAATACAACCAGTAAGATATACACATACATCTATATATAAATATATATAGTTTAAATATACTGGAAAATCCATAGTATAACACAACAGCATCACACCTGTGGCACTGCAAGTGTCTTCTACAAATTAGTTTTCTACCACACAAAGGTAAGGAGGAAAATGTAGAGGCAGTAAATTGTTGAGTCAAAGTAGAGGCAGCAGACGTGAGAGTTACACCAGCAGAGTCTGCAGAGGTCTGTTTAGTTACAGGGAGGGAAAGTGACTCCGTCCTTATTGATATTCACCCAACACTGAAGCCACACTCCATGAGCCATTTATGGACATAAAATGTCCCATTTAACCTGCGGCTCATTAAAAGTTCATGTGTTCCCTTCACAGCCCTGCAGGAATGAGCTTTAAATATTCATGACACAATCACCTCCACGGAACCAGACTCCGTCCTTGTTTGGCTTCAGTTTTTCGTCCTCCTTGTCATCCTCGTCCTCCTCGTCCTCCTTGTCCGCTTTCATTTCAGTCCTGTCCGTCTGTCCGTCTGTCTGGGTCACAGCAGAGGACAGAAAGTTGTGTTTGGATCCAGTATTGAAACTGTGCATGGCTGTGATAAACAACAACAAACAAACAAAGGACAGAAAGCACACAGGTTGGTGATGGTCCAGTTTTAGTAACAGATTTGTGAGTTTGAAGGTTATTTACACGTCACAGGGGTCTCTAATATTTCCTATGAGACAACATTTTAGTACTACCAAACACATCATCTGTGCACGGCCTTTAAACTGACACAGATGCGTTTACTGATCCGACTCCACTATCAGCAGGACAGCATCATTTGTTTGTGTCTTTCCAGCGTTATGACTAAAGTTTGGTTCGCTTTAGGCACGAAAACATTTTGGTTAGGTGCTCGACAGTCTTTGAGTGTGAAACAGCAATCTCTTGCTACTTATTCCTATTTATTTAAGCATGTTACTGTTTCAGTTATGATGTTATTGCTATACTATTATACTTTCAATGCATCTTCTATAGTAGACCTTAAACACAACAATAATATTCCGATTCAAACATTCTAGGGTTAAGGTGGTGTGTTTGTAATGTTTATACTTTCCTGTGTTATTTGTAACATGTAGTCTCTCTCTATAATGTATTAAATAATGCCTACAGACTGGATCCAGCACCAGAGAGGCAGGTATGCATGCAGAGCTGAGGAGTGTGAGCTGTTCAGGCAGGATGCTCGTACATATTATGCAGCAGGGTGAAGACACACATTCTGAATTTCTACAGTGAATAAAAGACACGAGGAGATATTGCGTTTGGGGATCCTCCCTCAAGAAGAATCTGTAATGTAATTCTACATCATTTTAAACCATTATGATAACGCCCAAAAAGACAAAAAGACAAAACTGGATATAATTATAATAATTATTTTTAATTTCACATTTCAATTATCACTTTCCATATATTGTATACAGTGTTACCATTTACAGTACGTTTCATATATTTCTTAATACTATTAGAGAAATAAGACAAAATATGAGAAGAGTCTGTAAGAAATAACGATGCTTGTTGATTTCAACACCAGAAAAAAATCTGTCATGAACAAAATAGAAGTTGCTCGCAAAAATAAGTTGACAGACACTCACCTGCAGGGGGCGCTGTGGCTCCAGGCAGCAGGCTGCCGCCCCAGCATCCTCTCTGTCTGTCTGTGAAACTGAAGTCTCTGACATCACACCTCAGCAGAGCCTCTTCAGAAAAACACTGTTTACGCTGAGAGGAAGTGACCTCTGGATCTCAATCAACTAGAAACTGCCTCTTCTCACTTTCACATTTTTACGTCTCAGGTGTTAAACTGCAGATCTCATTCAAAAAAAGTTCTAATCTCTGATCAATCTCTGGCACAATCATTTCCTTAGTTTATCTTTATTGGGTTGTAGATATTTGGTGATGTAGTGACTGAGCTCCTTGCAGGGCTATGTGGTGAACTAGAGGGCGAGCTAACATTTGTCAGTCAAAGCTTCTGTCTATGTGTTTATTTCCCCGTGGCATTATGTGTGTTCACTGTGCACCATTTAGTTCAATAAGAAGTTATCGGAAAAGACAAAAGCTCATTGGCTCAGCTTGTTTGGTAATCCCACAATGAACCGAGGAGAGGAGATTAAATGAAAGTGAATGGTGCAACACAGCTAAAGAGCCACTTCGTCCATTTTGGATTTACCTCAAAGGTCAACGCCGTCGAGGCGGTTTGACTTTGATCAGCAGTGCAAATTCACAAGTAAAAGTTCACCCATAAACTGAAAGGAAAAGTCAGAGATCTACTTTCAAGTGATCCCAAAAGACTGAGGGGAACGTGAATGTATGCACCAAAGTTTAGTCGAGATATTTCAGTCAGAATCAACAAGGCGATCATCAGAGTAATTAGGATTAATCCTCTGTGGACCATGAATGTCCATTTAAGGACAATCCATCCAGCTGTCGAGGTATTTCAGTCTGGACCAACACAGACAAACAAACAGCTTTCGGGGATCCCTATATTTTCAGGGGGAGCTGCATGTGCATATGAATTTGTCCGCCTTAAACATACTACATTTGAACACAGAATATTTAGCCTGGGCCGACAAAATGACCCAATGCGCCGAAACGGTGCGTAACGTACGTTGCGTGCGTTCCCATGCATGGATGTCAAGAGCAGGAATAGACAGCACAGGAAAACAAACGTTTATTTTTGGGCTTCAGTGTTGTTCAACAAGAGAAAGTTCCAGCATGTAAATCACCTTAAAGACACATATCTTTTTTTTTTTTTTACATTTTACAACATTAATTTAGCAAAATATAAAGTGTTCCAACTTTAACCCTTTCATAGTGAGTTTTCCCTTCATGAAAGTTAATTGTAACATTTTTTGTTGCCTAAAAATATCTTGTTTAGCGTCTGCTTGTGCTTAGCTCCACCCTGTGGTTGCAAGAAAAACATAATGGCGACAGCCAAAAACCAAGATGGTGACAGTCAAAATGCCAAACTGGAGGCTCCAAAACCGCATTCACAAACCCGCGGGTGACGTCATGGTGACTTAGTCCACCTCCTCTGTGCAGCCTATGATCTTGAGTGCAGCTCCCACAATGTTAAACTGCTCCTTTAAGACTCTCTGAAAAGCTAAATCACCCGTGTATTTATAAGATTATTTCTGGATTCAGAGCACTTTGCAATCGAAGGAATGCATGCAGACGTATAATAACAATGTATTTTAATCTCTCTCATGAGGTTGTGTGGGGAAATTCTCAGATGATGAAAGCCTTTGTCCTCTTTTCCTCTCTCTCGCTCTCTCTCCATTTCTCTCGCTCTCTCTCCGTTTCCTGTTTACATGGCTGAGAGCTGACTGCGCCCAGTGAGAGGGAAACTGTGATGATGCAATCTGACCTCCATGACTCTCTCTATTTCTCTCTCTCTCTCTCTCTCTCTCTCTCTCTCTCTCTCTCTCT
>NW_022280142.1:698685-722657 GCF_004355925.1 Anarrhichthys ocellatus
TCTCTCTCTCTCTCTCTCTCTCTCTCTCTCTCTCTCTCTCTCTGTGACATGTTCACTCGCTCATTCACTCTGTTTTTTTTTCACACACCCCTCCTTCCTGTTTATGTTCTGAATTCAACAACAGCATCAAGAGATGGATATAGGAAACAGGGAGGTTTCATGTCTTCTGCTTCCCTCTTTTATTGTTGATGTCAGCTTTGTTATTTGACTCTGAGGTCTTGGCCTCTGACTCACAAAAGCGCGCGCACACACACACACACACAGACACAAAAAGTGGAAGTGACGCTGTGCGGCCGGATGTATTTGGAAGTCTTCTCCTGCTGCTGGTCGTAAATCTAATGCGGTTCCTGAGGAATCTGGGAGCATCATCAGAAACCTCCACCATCCCGCATGTCTGCTGTAGAGAGGCCTCCTTATAAAGTACATGTGTCATCACGTGTGTCATCATCACTTCTTGCTCCTTTATCACAGCTGCCTGAGAGGCACAACTGAGGACAGGAAATTCCCAATAAACACAAACCAGGCAGTCACACAAGCAGTGGTCCTGTTAGATGTGGTTCCTTCTCTCTTGCTCTGTTGTTTGCTCTGTATCTAATGGTGTCAGATGGAGGTAAAAGGCTAACGTTATAGGCTATGAACGAACTACACCACTGAAGGCTGTAGTCTCATCGAGCCTCTTGTTCGCCTTTTTAAACCGCTTCTGTGGTAGTTCACGTTACAGTTGGTGTCTCCAGGACCACATTTTGCCACGATACACACACACACACACACGTTTATAATCTCACGGTTCAGACACAATTTAAAACTGATCTTTATCACAAACTGTTTCAAAGTTGGGCTGCACGGTGGTGTAGTGGCTAGCACTGTCACCTCACAGTAAGAGGGACCTGGGTTCGATCCCTGATCCCCGGTGGTCCTTCTGTGTGGAGTTTGCACGCTCTCCCCGTTGCAGCGTGGGTTCCCTCCGGCTTCCTCCCACAGTCCAAAGACATGCAGCTCAGGTTATTTGGAGACTTGAAATTGCCCGTAGGTGTGAATGTTTGTCCGTCTCTACATGTGCCCTGCGATGAACTGGAGACCTGTCCAGGGTGAACCCTGCCTTCGCCCAATGTCAGCTGCTGTGACGGCGGGGTGAAGACGAGAAGAGGCTTCATCTGAAAGACTCTCTCCATTTGATGTCTTTATCTGAGATGTCCCGCTGAGCTTTGAAGTTTCCCCTCCGACGGCAGCCATGTTTGCTTTACAAAACGAGCCAGCTGAACCTCCTCACCCTGCAGCGACGGACCTCTTCTTCTTCTCCTCTTCCTCTCCATGTTTAGTCATGTTTTCTACCCAAAGGAAGCGTATCGTGCAGCTCACCCTGTCATACTGAGACCTATTTCTGATATTTAGTTCACCACGTTCTCATCAAAGAGGGCAGACTAAATATTAAAACACATTACGATTCAACAGAACCACAAACTACAGCCTCCGTAATGATCGTACAGAAGAATCAACACAAACTGGACATTAAAACCTGCATGAAGGAGGATTTTTGTGTTGGACTGTTGTTTTAGCTCGGTATAATAAAGTCTACTTCAGATTTGAATTCATTATGCATTCATTAATTGGTGGTGGTGACGAAACAAGAGGGTCAGAAGGAAACTGAGGGCTGCAAATGCTGAGGGTGATAATTGGCAAATGGGAAACAGGTGAGACAGACAGGTGAGTGATCCCCTGAACTCCCTGAGGACGACTGGAGGACAGACAATGAGCTGATGTTCAGATGTCAGCAGAGTTTAAACTGCAGCATGTGGTCAACAGCTCTCCCTGGTACAGTTTGTTATGATCTGTTTGGGGAAAGAAACTCACCCGCTGGTCCTTGAATGCATCATTCCAATAGTTTCTGATGTTTGATCCTCTGTAGCTGATGTAACCCACACACAGACCTCCACCCTGACCTCCTCCTCCACCCTGACCTCCTCCTCAACCAGGCTGGACCTCCTCCTCCACTCTGCTGCTGGACCTCCTCCTCTGTTTGTCCCCACAGTTTGATGTGTTGTTAGGTGGGACCTCAGACTTCAGTTTGATTTATCAGGAGCGATGATTAACCACAGTTTTTTTTTATTATTTTGTTATTGGACTAACTCACAGGAACATCTGAAGGAACAAATCCTGTCTTCATTATAATGTTCTGTTGCTGTTTTATTTTATTGTTTTGTTGTTTTGTGTTGCATCATAATGCTCAGATGTTACTGTTCTATTTTGAAGGTAATAAAAATCTGGTTAAAATGCAAGATGGAGTACTACAGTATATTCAAAAGAATATGCAAAATATTTATTTATATGTAATATCCAAACAATATACAGAATACACTATAAATATACTAAACTACTACTAACAATAATAACATATACACAATAGACAAGTGTGGACATTTGTTTGATGAAAGACGAAACATGATTTTCATAAAATAACTGAAAGTTGCTCCAGGACTCCCTTTAATCTCAAAACAATAGAAAACGCCTCTCACACATGGAGGCCACACGCATCCTCGTTAACATGGCAACACGCTGCCCCGTGTCAAATCTGGGTTGCCAGGTAACAGACGGGATGAGAGCGTGGGTGCGTGAAGGTCGCCTGATGAGAGGAAGAGGAGGAGGAGGAGGAGGAGGAAGAGGGGGAGGAGCCATGAGGCTGCAGGAGGAAGAGGGGAAAGAGGTGACATGACAGCTGGAGAAACTGTTTCAGTCAGAATAATAATGATGAAAATAACACGAAAGGTTTGGAAATTACAATTTTGTATGCTTGCCATATTTTTCTTAATGTCAACAAATTCAATGAAAATACCCAAATTGCACAACATGTGTGTCTCACAATACTGTCTGACTTCCTGTCTGGCTCTCAGCTACAAGCCCATTGGTTCCTACTGAAGACAGGAATCTTTAAAAACACAAATATTTAGTTTCATTTATTTTTCTTGCAGCTTCTCGATTTTTTAAAATCAAACAAACAGGAGGAAATAGTGCATTTGTTGGGGACTATTTTCAGCGGCGGATTAATCCACATTTAGGGCTCTATTGCATTCATTCCCAAAGACTGGCTCGGAGCCTCCAGGTGGGTCGCAGGAGATTTTTATTGAGGCCACCAAATAAATTTGCTAAATTTCTTCCATAGTCGTTTATTTCTGCAGTATCCGATATATAAAGCTATAGCGTTCATTCTGTTTGTTTTGCTGATGAGAGGAAAGAAAACTGCCCGTTAAGTCGGCTTAAATGTACGTTTGGTCTCATTTAGAAAATGTTTAACATGCGTGTATGTTTTCAGTAACACATGCATAAAGCAAAGGCGTGATTTATCAAACATATACACGTATCTCTTCTTAATGTCTCGTTTACTTTTTCAAGATAACATGATGTGGTCAGGAACAATCATTTACGCACAAATTTGCTCTTCTCACAATTTAGAGACGAGGCCTGTTGTGAATTGGATCGAGATAATTTGTCACTTTTAAAAAGTGGGTCACCAGGAAATAAAGTTTGGTAAACACTGCTCTAGTGACAACACATGTCATGAAAGCTTAATTATTGACATTTTCATTATTTAGAAATGAAGAAACTGGCTGAAAATCATCAAAATACTGTTAAATTATTTTTTATGTATTTAGTTTTAAAAAAACGTTTTACCACGGGTGTGTGTCACGATATTGCGGTATTGACGATAGCGGTGATATTTAAAATGAAAGATTGATATCATGTTAATGATGCACTTTTCAGACTCACTCCACCTCCCTACACTCGTATTTTTATGTAATTAATTTGCCAAAACAGACAAAACACGCAATCATAAGATAAAGTCAGTCAATATTTCCCTTTTTAAAAATAAATATAGCGATAATATCGTTACAATCATATCCTTTGAGCCAAAATACTCGTGTGGTGAAAATCTGATATCGTGACAGCACTAATCTGGGGTAAGGATGCTGGAATGTCAGCTGGTTGGTTGCAGCCTAGAGGGCACATTTAGCTCCGTTGTCACGAGTAGACTGATCGCAGCTTGAAAGAGAAACTTTAAGAAGCAGGCGTTGGTGAAACTGAGCCCTGAGAAGAATCCAGGTTCTCCTTGTTTGATGGGTTTCACAGTGAGAAATCAGTTCAGTGTGACGGAAACTCTGCAGGTCATTCGAGCCGAGCACACCTGATTAGTTTCAGTGTCCCACTGAGTTCACATCGTGCCAGACATAACACACATAACATCCTGCTCCCTGGCAACATTGCTGAGAGTGTGAAGTGGTAATTACATGCAGGAGGAGCGATCCTTTTGAAGTGTCACGTAGATGAAGAGCTAAATAAAGAACAGCGGAAGAAGTATTTAGATCCTTTAATTCAGTAAAAGTACTTATACCACCATCTCTACTTGAAGTAACTGTCCTGCAATCAAAACCTTGATTAAGTAAAAGTATGGAAGTACTATCAGCGAAATGTACTTAAAGTATAAAAGTAAAAGTATTTACTATGCAGTAAAATGTTCCCTGCCAGTGTTTTACTATTATATCTGATGTTTCTGGATTAATATTACTGCTGCATTAACATTCCCCTTTAGGTCAAACTGCTTTGACCTGCAGCCTCCGGCTGACACAACTAGCAGCGACTCACACGATTCAATATGACTGTAACGCCTACAACCAGGCTTCTCTGACAGACGACACCCACGGTGATCTCACCGTTTACACACTGCAGCATGTGGGACGGACAGTTTGGGTTTTTGTGTCGAGGAGAAGCTGCTGAGTCACCGCTGCTTCAGCCACGTTTCACCGTTGTTGGCAAACAAAGAGCAGAACCTGCTCAGGCTGATGTCGCAACACTAGAACACTTCCTGTCAGCAGCTTTTCACATACAGGCATGTACGGTGTGCAAACAATGTTCAGTGGCAGACACCTCACGATGTACTCTATGTGATCTACATAAGCAAACGGGACCATCAGCAAGAAGACTTGCTATTTCTATATAGTTATTCTTATTGTCATCGCTGCAACCGGGTCGGTTTCTAATGCAAAATCATGCAGGTTCACCAGAAACTCCTTCAGCTCGGACTCCAGCGAGGCCTCCAGCAGAGACCAGCCCGCCGCGGACCGACCCAGATCCGGCTTTACTGCCGCCTTAGACCTGCAGTCAGTAGCTCCGGCGGGAGGAGGAGAGCTCAGCCCCCGGCAGCAGCGTCTCCTTCTCCGGCCAGGGGCGGAGCCAACACCGACACCACGCTGCTGGAGGCCCAGGCCGTATTGCTGGGCCCGCTGGAGGGAAGGGAGGCACGGGAGAACCACAACCAGGACTGAGCCGGGCAGATTTTCAGACCCTGCTGCAGTCAAATTAGAGGTTTTCTGAAGGGATTCTGGTGCTCTGAAACACTACCACTTACGTCCACAGGGTCCGCCAAAATCAACACAGAATGAAAGTTAATCGTAGTAACTTTAACTATCATCAGTTACATAACAATTTACTTTACAAAAGTACTTATTTTATGTAACAAACATACTTATTTAACCCAAACCACGACGAAAGGAAACTGGGACGCCGTCCCTGACTCCAAAACTGACAAACCTAGAGCGTCATAGTTTATGTTTAAGTGTAGAGCCGCTGACCCAACAGTGGTGTTTGACAAGTTGGGAGTGAGAATGTAATTTCATGTTTCCAGCTTCACAAATGTGACGATTTGCTGCTTTTTCTTTTAATGATTGTAATAATTGTATGTAACAATGTTGAGGTTTGGACAATCTGCTAACCATCAATTCATACAAAAACAACTCATAAAAACTCTCTAGGTGACCCCAAACAGATACATACTAGATATTAAGAATGCTGCTGCCATGACTTCTGAGCAAGGCACTGAGGTCATGAGTCACAAGTCCACACTGCATGCAGCTCTGAGTCTGCTGTTAAACTCACCTGTCGAACCAAACCACACCTGCCTGTCCTTTTCCTCCGTCTACCCTTTCACTGGTTCACAAAACGTAATGTTCCTCTATTAGCATTCAGGTGTGAGCATGTCACACACACACACACACACACACACACACACAGGACACTCTGGTCATTGTGCTGCTCGCTCGGCAGCTTTAAGAAGACAGTGATCTGATTCCCGGCACGTCGGCTTGCGTGGCAGATGAATGGCTGGCCTTGTTGGAGAGAGCTGCAGGAGAGGGATAATGGAGTTATTTGATGTGTGTGTGTGTGTGTGTGGGTGTGTGTGTGTGTGTGTGTGTGTGTGGAAAGTTGTAGGATAAAATAGTAAAATGTGCTTTGGTCTTTTCTTATGAGTGACGACTCAGGAGGGAGGATGTAGAAGCTGCATGTCCTCTCTCTTCCCTAACATGGACTGTTGGTACACCAAGGACGAGTGTGTGTGTGTGTGTATGTGTGTGTGTGTGTGTGTGTGTGTGTGGGTGTGTGTGAAGCAGAGGCTTTTTAAGTGCAAGGGCAGCGTTTTTAAAAATCTGAACGTGAAGTCAACAAGTCAGGCTCTCAAATTGAAAGACCACGCTCTTGAACGAAGATACGATAAAGCTCCATTCTCTTCTGTCTTTATTCTGCTTTAGTGTGCTACAGTAGAAACCATCAGTCACTGCTCCCTCGGCGTCATAACTGTGAGGACGTGTGTTACTTTGTCTTATGTCACTGAAGCCCCTCAGGACTCAGGACTGCCTGTCCTCACCAATCCTCATCCATCAACAGCTGGTTACTGGGGCAACAGCTGCGAGCGTCATCCTCTCCGGCCTGAATCATCTCTGTATGACGTTTGATTTGTATTCTACATGTTATGGATTCATGCACAGGACCATTAAGGGAACTGACAGTTTGTTCGACTAACACAGAGAATCAGCAGCAGCTGAGAGATGCACTGTGCTCTGCCTGCTCAGCAGCAAACAGCAGACAGACACAGTTAGAGACTAGCTGGTGGACATAGTGCAGCATTTAGCAGCTAAAGAGATATTTCCCTCAGGAGTTGGTGGAGACCAAAAACAGCTAAAAGTGGAATATTGGACTTACATTCATCAGGTGGACACAAACACAGAGACCTTTTATAAATCATCATGTTGCTCTCTAACTGCTGGATGTGGAAGTAGCAGCTTTTTTCTCTCTCTTAAGGTGATAATAATCATGTCAGTGTTGTGTTTGCTGCTCGGCTCGTTAATGCCATTTTGTGCCACCGCAGAATATTTATTTCTTAGCACAGATTTGTATTATTGTTTTGTCTCGGTGCATCTTAGAATAGTATTGAATAGAAGACGACTGTATTGTGAGAGGAAAATTGTCCTTGACCCATCTGGCATTCATTAAAACATCAAGACACACACACACACACACACACACACACACACACACACACACACACACCAAATAATAAGAATGCTGACAGTGTAAATATTCCAAATAATAAAATACAAAAGACAAAATTTAAGAAAAGCAGCTGAAGATAAATTTAGTTTCTAAGTGCCAAAATTAGCCTGTTTAGCTCCACACTTTTACATCACCCCCTCTTCATTACTTCATTACTTTGTGTGACTTATTTACCTGTTTGTCAGACCGCTCAGTGTTTTGACCCTTTTTTGTGCAGTGAGATAAAGTTCCTCTGTGTTGCTTCAAAGTTTTAGGACTCCCATTTATAAACAAGTTGAATGAAAGTCAGACATGGTCAGTGAGGGTCCTCTCAAGTAGAGTAATACATCTGTGTGTGTGTGTGTGTGTGTGTGTGTGTGTGTGTGTGTGTGTGTGTGTGTTGAAGATTAAGATGAGACGTGCAGAAAGGACAGCTCTTTGGCTTGCAAAGCCACGCTCTCATTGGAATGCAAGTGCATATCTCGCTCTGCAGCTCGCCCTGCATTAAACACACACACACACACACATACACACACACACACACACACACACACACACACACACACACACATTCATCCACGTCCTCACTCATCTGGGAGGGTGACAGAAATAGCTCTGCGGCTACAAGTTGTTCTCAGGCCTCTCAGGAACATCTCCCCCCTTTCCCCCTCTCTCTCTCTCTCTCTCTCTCTCTCTCCCTCTCTCTCTCCCTCTCTCTCTCTCTCTCAGCGTTGATGATGTAACGTCCTCGCCACCGGCCCGTCAGCTTGGTTGCTGAGATTTGTTGGTCTTTGTTAAGCAGGAAAGGAAAACGCAGCTTTCCAGATGAACAAAACGATTCCTCAGTGGTGGAAGAAGTATTCAGAACCTTTACTTTTAAAGTACGAATACTGTAACACGGTAAAAAGACTCTTAGTAAAAGTCTTGTTCAGTCGTCGATATGTTGACAGTCACGTGGATGCAAAAGATGTGATCAAAATTTTGAGTTTAGCACCATTAAGTAGGCCTATGAAGTATGTATGAGTAGGAAAATGTATATAAAGTATTAATAGTATAAAAATGTCCCCCGTCACTATACATACTATATATTATGTCATTAGATCTTATTACTCATGCATTCATTGTAGTTGGTTGAGCTGGAGCTCATTTTGAAATAATAACTTTTTATTATGGATTAATTTGCAGATTATTTTTAACATTAATTGATTGTTTGGTTTGTAAAAATAGTGAAAATAGTGAGAAATGCCGTCACAATTGCTCAGAGCCCAACGTGTCACCGTCAGAATGTTTGTTTTGTTCCAAACCTCAACATTGTTACTTAAGCATTAACATTAGTAACAATGTCAAAAGGAAAAGCAGCAAATCATCACATTTGTGAAGCTGGAAACATGAAAACAACGTAAACCATCAGAATAGTTGCTGATTCATTTTCTGTCAATCGACTAATTGATTAATGGACTAATCGGGTTGGTAGTTTATTTCATAACAAAACATCATATTCTATAAACTCTTCATGTACTTTCTCTGCACAAATCGCTCTGAAATGTGGTGGAGTAGAAATGACAATGCCTCAAGTTTAGTAAATGCTAAATGGAGTTGTAGTCTGCCAACCACTCAAAAGTGCTTTTAAACTACATGTCATCATTCACCCATTCACACCTTATTCGCACATTATTTTGGCGTGCATGACACCGCTTCCCTGTTTGGTCTTAAAACAAAAATAATTCCATCTGGGGTTCAGATGTAAAACTTGTTCTTAAAGTTAAGGGACGGTATTCCCTCACTGAACAGGCGGAGTGAAATGATGCTCCAGGATCAAAGTGTTTGTATTCACTTCATGGCAGATTCAAAACTTTGCGGTCTGGTTCAGCTACTTCTTCATGTGTATTTCCAACATGGCTGCCACAGAGTTAATGGTTCATGTAAACACGCAGCCTCCTCTCTCAGTTTCACGCTCTCTGCTCTATATTTAGGGCGGGCAAGCCGCGCCCGTGGTTTCTCTGCTGTTCCCATCATGCCTCAGTCACGGGCTGCCCTGCGGTAGCTTTGGTGGGCGCGCCCAGCGGACACGCACTTCTGTTACGGCCTGTTTTATGAACCGAGGCCACGAGTTTCACGGACATACAGTAAGTAGGTCAGAACTGGGCATACATGTGTACGTCTATACAAACACTGTGTCTGCAGGCTCAGAGCCTGAAGCTTTTGGTCTTTGAAGTCTTTGAAGGTCGACTCCATCCTGAGTTTTTTAAATGGAAGCGCCCGCTCAGTTTTTACCAAAACGCTGTGACGTAGGTTAGCAAAGTAAGCTAATCCATAAGTTATGAACAATGTGAACGCTACTAGCTCAGTCAATGTTAGCTGTGCTTAAGAAATAAGGTTGTATGTATACTCCCTTGTTCTGCAAGATGAAATTAAAGTTTTTTTTCAATTACTTTGACGTGACGACATACGTACTTCGACCAAAATTTGAACGTTTGGATTTGAATACATTAGGAACACCGCTGGGAAGCTAATGATACAAAAACCTAAAAATAAATAACTACTGCACCCGCTGTTTAAGTAATTACTTCACCAAATACATCACTCACAATCAGGATAACGCTTCATCTTAAAAACAGACTTCTACCTCAAATATTGAGGGTTTGTTTTTACTGACGTGATTATTTTCACATGATATTCTTTAGTGGTGGAAAGTGTACTGATAATTATCAGATATTTGCGTACTCAAAATGTCTTTGATTACTTTTGCATTTCCACAAGACGAAGCGTAATATTAAATATAATGAGACGTAACTAATGACTAAATAATGACTGTGATGGACGCTCTACTAGTTGATTTCCATTGAAGTTAATAGAAGACAACGGCTGCTGGAGAGGAGACAGCACATCTTGTAAAAAGTTCTGCATATAATTTATGTAAAATATACTGAAGTCAATCAGCTAAAACATGCAAAACTGTCTGTATGGATCTTTAAATCTCTCCATTTGGCTCAGTGGCTGACTGGTTGAATAATGCATTGTGGGTAATAGGAGCGCTGTGGTATTTCCATTCAAGCAGAAAGTTCCCCCGTATTCCCCACGCAGAGCTAACAACTCTCCTGGCGGATAATCAGCAGAGAAGCAGCGGCGGCGACTGCGTGAGGTTCACTGACATCAGGGGATGAATTTTAAAAGTCTGGATCTGTTATCGTCGAGAGGAAAGCTTTTGTCTGGATGGAGCGTGTTAAATCTCACAGAGTTTGAAGAGCAAAGGAACCAAGTGTCTCAAACAGAACAAAGAAAGATGTCTGATAACGATGCCTTCACTTACATATTATTGCTGTCAGGTTGTTCAAAATATAGATCTTCAGAAATGAAAAGAGTAGAAGGCTTCCCAGGTCAAATACGGAGACATTTGGGACACGGAAAAAAAAGATCTTCTTTGTTTTACTGACATGCGATGGCTTGCAGCTGTACGAACAAGCCGTCTCTCCGTGGATGATGGTGATGGTTGGCTCTCCATGATTTGATTTTGACAGTCAAGTCCACGGTCTGCTTTCAGTCAACGTTAGGGGCTGTGACGGTTCGTGAATTTGGACTGAACCAAAGTTCAGAAGTGCGAGTTCTGCCCCCGAAATATATTTAGCCGTATGCTGTTAGCAACGTGTGCTGAGGTCGGCCCGACAAATGGATTTGTAGCCTGTTAGGAAAGTGTTTGTTCAGTGTAATACAAGAAGACAAAGAGGCCTACCGTACTTAAAACTTGGCCTTTTCTTACCTAAGCACCATTCATGTACACACCTGTTCCTACTTCCTCATCTGTCTCATCTCCAAGATCCTAAAATCCTAGTATATTACCCCCCCGACACACTGTACCAAAACCGCTCCAAACCGGTACTTCTGCTCCACTGACAAGCACTGACAAACTATTTGATATGATTGCCGTTGTTTCAATTGGAGACTGAAGTTTGAGCTGTTTGGTTCCAGGGGAAAAATTACGATCGCAGGAAAGAATGAAGTGATTCACATATTTTCCTCCGTTTAACCAAACATGAGGTTCAACCAGTCAGCAGGACTCAGTGGAAACTGCAGCTTTGTTCCTCCTCGCCGGCCAAGTGGGTCACACGTGGAGCGTTTATAGGACAGTTTACTTTCCATCCCTTTCATTTTTTTCTGCACACATTCATTCACCCACAGTCTAACACCAAAGAAAATATCTGGAGTTCAGTCAGCAAAGACAAGTGAAAAGTTTCGTTACGATAAGCAGAAAGAAACACATTTACATATTTGTGCATTCTGCATTTAAAAAGGTCCATTTCACTTTGTTCCTTTGCAATTTTGCAAGAACTGAGCAGATAGCCCTTACCATTCTCTTCCAATGTCAGGCTGTAGGACTAATACAGGGGTGAGCCCACTCGAGCCAGATTGACAGTGTTTTACTTTAAGGCAACGGAGAGCAAGAGAGTCCAAGAGGGATGATCTGAACCTGCAGGAAACCAAGTGTTGAAGAGTGCTGACTCAGCACGTTTTAGGACCATTAACTGTAGACAAACGCTCTCCTGCATTATTAATTGTGCTTATACCGAGGCAGGAACTGTTGCAGATGACTGATTACAGTGTTTTCTGCACTGTTTGAGGAATGGAAGTGATGGCCCCCGGGAGGCTTGAAAGAACTATTTAAAAGTACTTCTTGAGTCATCTTCAGCACTACAGGGGGAGAAATGAGTTGTAGAACTCTTTCAGAATCGTCGGGTTTGCTATGCTTCCTCTATCTCACATAATTGTCTTCCTCCCCTCTTCTCTCACCCCTTCCTCTCCTTCAACCCTGCTGAAAATGTTCCCTCTCTGTGACGCTGAAGTATTTTTTATTTTATTTTTGACCCAGCAACCAGATCCCTCTGAGAGAAGCCGAGCCGTCGCTTCACATGGTGTCGGGTCTCGGCCATATTGAATCCGAATGGGAACGGCAGTGTTGGTTTACGCTCCTTCCCTCAATAGCGGAGGGACAATGGGAGCGGGACAGGCGAGAGGCCCGGTCCTCCCTGGACACACAGAGGCGAGACACACAGAGCATTGAAGAGGATGAGGATCCGTCAGAAACCAGCGCCGGCTAATGTAGAAGTCTCAGGTTCTGTGTCTGGAGAAAAGGCTCCTGGTTGGTAACAGTAGCCTGGAAGCTTTGTGGATCCAGCCGCGTCTTTATGCAGCAGAACAAACTGATGCAGTGTGGACCTCCGCTCACATCACAGCGGACTAAAGGAAGGTTGGCGGCATCGTGGGACGTCAAGCCGACTGACCGACCTGATTCTGACTGTTACAAATGATACGACTTCTTAATGTCATGATGTTTGACTCAATCAATATGTGCTGTGATGACGTCTTGATGTCCAATGCCATTCTATATGGCATATTTTATTTTGTTGGACAGCAACAGTTGCGAGATGACAGGAAATGAAGGAAGAATGAGCGACCTGTCAACCACAGTAGCCCCGCCCTAAAGCATGCTCTGCTTTATGGTCTGTTTGACTCTAAATGGACCATAATGTACTAAATGAACATCATGCTGTATTGAAGAAGACTTGAAACTAGAGATTGAGACCATAAACTCATGTTTACAATGTTTACTGAGGTAATACATCAAGAGAGAAGTAGAGTCATTCTCTCATAGACTTCTATACAACCAGAGGAGTCGCCCCCTGATGTAGAGAGAATGCAAGTTTAAGGCACTTTGGCTTCACTTTTCAGAATTGGAGGTTGCCGCCTGTTCAAAACAGTAGTCCAAACCAAGGAGTGATGTCACGGTTGCTGCTTCCATTTCTTTTGTACAGTCTACGGTAAAAGAAAAGCAGTTTGGTTGCACACGAGTTTGAAAATGTGTGCCTAATGTTTTTTCTGTGTTTGCTGTGAACGCAGAGGGTCTGAACTCAAATAAACATCGGTATTGGGAAGGCGGAAACGAGCAGAGAGGTAGTGACGACCTTTGCTTCTGCTGCCTTTTCCTGTGATTGTTCCTCCATTGTTTAAAGACAGAAACTTCTGAGTGAACAAATGAAGGTTTGGAGGAGCAGCTGGTCACCTGCTGTCAGGGTGGCAATGGCAGGAAATCCACCATAAACACTCGCTCTGTGGTCAGCGGCAGCTCCGCTTAGTGTTTCTCATCCCAGAGGACTTCTGACTGATTGGGAAAGCTTTTTTCCAGATGCTTTTCTTTGTTTTGTTTTGTTTCAAACAAACCATTCATCCAGACAACAATGAGGTCATCCACGATTCTGGCTCCCCAAACAGGAATCCCATAACAAAGTTCAGCCCGTTCATGTTTGACTGCGGTTTTGTGTGTGTTCACTGGTGTGTGAACTATTATGGAAGGACATGAATGGGAGTTTGTATATTGGTCGATTGCAGCCAAGTGACATCAGCTGAGAGCAGGAAGGCTTTGAAACAAGTGGCACCGCCTGGAAACTTCTATAGGGGGATGTTTCGCTGGGTATCAACCAGAACAACAGAACGTTACTGCAGTTTGGGTATTTTCTCTTTTTCACCTAAATGTAAATTTCTGGTGACCATTAGGCCTTCGAAACATATTCACGAATTGTTCCACTTCTTTTTGAAAGAAAAACTCTTGATGCAACTAAACACAATCAGACGTCTTTTACGGGCTACAAACAAAAACATAGTTTTTACTTTGAATCTGTCGTATTTGTTTTTTGTCCGTTATCTGGTGAAATATGCAAATCATTTGTCAGGCCTTGGGTCAAAGAACAAAAGTCTACAGTCATAGTAGTGGCACAGCGATGCTGTTAGTTAAATGCTAACTTCACAATGCCAATACTAACATGCTGAAGTTAATTGGTGATGTTCCAATAGGCAAAGTTTAACTTTAATGAAGGCCTGAGAACTGAAAAAGGTGGTGAGAGGGATTCTTTGTGTTCTTTCCAAGTCAAGAGTTTTCTCTCCTATGCACCCGTCACTAAGACTTTTGCTGTGCAACAACTTTTTTGGAAGCGTAGGTTTATCACTCAAGTTATTGCAATTCATCCTCTGGGGACCATGAATGTATGTAACCAAATTGTGTGTTAATCCATCAAATGGCTGCTGAGACTCTCCAGTTGGGACAACCTCCCCACTGGCCGCTGGATTAAAACCCGATAAGATTTTAGTATTAAACAATTTCAAGACGATTCCTCAACAGGATTGAGTATTTCTGAAAGATACATTTTCTCATGAACTGTTTGTTTTAGGTCTCAGCTGATGTAATTGGTGTCATTGTAAACAGGTGGTTGAGATGATCGGTTGCCTCTTTGACCCGCCAGTTTAAGTGTTTCTCCAATTTAAGACACAGTTTCCCATCAGCTCTTTTGCTCTCAGTCCCCGTCTGGTGAACATTTAGTAAGTTTCCGCCTTTCACTTCCTTTAGCATCAGCAGAAAAACGCCTATCAGCAGAAAAACGCTTTTCCTCAGTTGCAGTGAAATGAAAAGCACCCTTTGTGCTGTAACGTGATATAATCAGATTTCCCTCCCTGACCTGCCAGATTGCTACTTTATCTTTTATCATGGATTCATTCAAACTTGACTTGTAATCATTTATTGCTGTTGAAACACTTCTCACTAAATGCGCCCTCAGTTTCCTCATCGTCTCACCACCTCTGTCCTATTAATAGCTCACTGCCGAGTCCAGTTCAACAGCTAAAGGTTAACTCCAGCAGGAAAAACAATGACGAACATGTAGTAGCCCCGCCCAGCTCTCTGAAAATCTGGTGACAAATTACAACCTTTCCTGGAGCGGGTATTTACCCATAACCCCATGCTGTTGGCCTCGGGATCGGTGTGATAACAGTGTTTACCGCTGATGTCATGCAATGGGGAGACTCATCGTTCATCACTGTGGTTGGTGGCCTGAGAGTCAGATCATGTCAAGAGTTCATTAACCAAACATCTAGTATCACCAGGACGAAAATGTGATTTAAGTGTTAAGTGTTAAGTCTTAATTCTCTGAACTTCGAGGTTCGGTGTTATGAATGCTGTCGTGTAACTATATGGGCTTTACACTGACTTTTATTTCAATTTGTATATTTTTTTTTGTCTGCTATTTTCCTTGCCAGGTCCCCGTAGAAATATTTAGACTGTATGAGTTATGATGTTGCCATGCTACATTTGAGCAGGTTGCCACAACATATGGCATCCTGCAGGGTTTGGTTCTGGAGCCTCTAAGGGTGCTTTTACATCAAGCACTGATGGGGCCGTTTTGAGTTGTACGTGCTAAACATCACTGTGAGCATGTCTTGGCACAGGGAGCTGCAGACAAAGCAGCTCTCCAATCACATTGCTCTGTGCTGAAGGAAACGGAAAGTCAGACGGAGACCGGGACCAAGGTCGCCCCACAACTGCCACCTTCAAGCCTTCCTCTGTTGACAAAGTACTGTGTTCCCAAATGACACATTTCTTTTCATTTTAAACACACAGCAGACTTGCAGTGGGACCGTCAGAGTGGTGTGTAGCGGTCAAAATCAGCAAGTACGGGAGAGATAAGGCAAATTTATTCAAAGGGGATCAGACTAAAGCAGGTTAAGTGGGAACAGGTGTGCAGGGGAGGTCAGGTGATGGGGAATTAGTGGGAACACGGAGGTTACTGCAGGGCAGCTGGAAGTGGCAAGGTCTGAAAGAACAACAGAGTTCATGGCAGCAAAAGAGCAGACAAACAAAATGTTAGATTGGCTGACATTGTGACATCTGAGTACAGGCCTGCCCTCACCAGGACCAGCGTTTTTCTATTTCATCATCAATGACCTATTTTAACCTTTAACTTATTTGTCATGAACCACTTTTTTATTCCTGCTTTTAACATTGTTTATCTTTCGTATATGCACAGTTATGTTTTGGACTAAGTCACTGAAACTGCAGTTAGAGCATCTTTAGCTTCTGTATGGTGATTGGAATGTGATTTCAAAAAAATGTTTTTTTCAGAACAGTTTATTGCCATGTATGTTGAACATACAAGGAATTTGGCGTGACGGGAGGTGCAAACATTTAACAATCAACAATCAGTGCAAGTAGAAACATATTAAAATTTACAAGAAATATGAAATAAAGTAAGATATAAAATAAATGAAATATAAAAAAAGATTAAATATAAAATAAAGTGAAATCTAAAATAAAGTGCACAAATGAACAGATAACAGGACTATAAACAACGAACAGACGACAGGACTATAAACAAGTGAGATGTAAGTGTAGTGTAAAGTGTCGAGTGTAATAGAAGGGATGCAGGGGAGTGACCGTTGGGAATTTGTCCTGGGGTGACAGAGTCAGTGGGGGTCCCGGGCTCTGTTAATGAGCCCGACTGCGGACGGGAAGAAGCTGTTCGTGTGGCGTGAGGTCTTGGTCCTGATGGACCTCAGCCTCCTACCAGATGGAAGTGGCACAAACAGTTTTTGTCCAGGGTGAGAGGGGTCGGCTACAATCTTCCTTGCTCGCTTCAGGGACCTTGAAGCGAACAAGTCCTGGAGGGACGGCAGATTGCAGCCAATCACCCTCTCGGCAGAGCGGATGATGCGCTGCAGCCTACCCTTGTCCTTGGCAGTGGCTGCAGCGTACCAGACTGTGATGGAGGAGCAGAGGATGGACTCAATGATGGCTCTGTAGAAGTGCACCATCATTGTCTTTGGCAGGTTGAGTTTCTTCAGCTGCCTCAGGAAGTACATCCTCTGCTGAGCCTTTTTAGTGATGGAGCTGATGTTCAGCTCCCACTTGAGGTCCTGGGATATGATGGAGCCCAGGAAGCGGAAGGACTCGACCGCGTCGATGGGAGAGTCACACAAGGTGATAGGGACATGTGGGGCTGCAATCTTCCGGAAATCCACAACCATCTCCACTGTCTTTCGAGCATTGAGCTCCAAGTTGTTCAGACCGCACCAGGTCACCAGATGGTCAGTCTCCCACCTGTAGGCGAACTCATCCCCACCAGAGATGAGTCCAATGAGGGTGGTGTCATCCGCGAACTTCAGGAGCTTGACGGACTGGTGACTGGTGGTGCAGCTGTTGGTGTACAGGGAGAGGAGCAGAGGGGAAAGAACGCAGCCTTGGGGGGAAACGGTGCTGATGGTCCGGGAGGCTGAGACGTGTTTTCCCAGCTTGACGTGCTGCTTCCTGTCAGACAGGAAGTCTGTGATCCACTTGCAGGTGGAGTCGGGTATGTGCAGCTGGGAGAGCTTGTCCTGCAGCAAAGATGGGATGATGGTGTTAAAGGCAGAGCTGAAGTCCACAAACAGAATCCTGGCGTAGGTTCCTGGGGAGTCCAGATGCTGGAGGATGAAATGAAGGGCCAAGTTAACTGCGTCGTCAACAGACCTGTTGGCTCTGTAGGCGAACTGCAGGGGGTCCAGGAGTGGGTCAGTGAGGGTTTTAAGGTGAGACAGGACAAGGCGCTCAAAAGACTTCATGACCACAGAGGCCAGGGCGACGGGCCTGTAGTCATTAAGTCCTGTGATCCTTGTTTTTTTGGGGATGGGGATGATGGGGGAGACCTTGAAGCAGGCTGGTACATGGCATGTCTCCAGGGAGGTGTTGAAGATGTCTGTAAACAACGGAGACAGCTGATCGGCACAATGCTTCAGGGTGGAGGGGGAGACAGAGTCTGGGCCGGCTGCTTTGCGGGAGTTTTGTTTTTTAAAGAGCCTGTTGACGTCACTCTCCAGGATAGAGAGAGTCGTCACTGGGGAAGGGGGTGGGGGGGACACTGTGATGGGTGATACAGAGGCGTGGGCCCCTGCTGGGATGGGGGAGGGGGACCTGGTGGCCTGGGGCTGGTTGATGGAGCTGTGGGGGATGGAGTCAGGGCTGTCCCATTGTCCATCAAAGCGACAGTAGAACTCGTTCAGCTCGTCTGCCAGGCGGAGGTCGTTCATGGAGTGGGGGGTTTTAGGCTTGTAATTGGTGATCTGTCTAAGGCCTCTCCAGACAGAAGCAGATCATTTGCTGAGAGCTGGTGTTGCAGTTTCTCAGAGTACAGACATTTAGCATCTCTCACCGCCTTACTAAACCTGTACTTTGACTCTTTGTACAAGTCCTTGTCCCCACTCCTAAAAGTTTGATCCTTATGCAGTCTTAGCTGTCTGAGCTCCGCTGTAAACCAGGGTTTTGTCGTTGTTGTAACTCACCCTGGTGCTTGATGGAACACAGCTGTCCTCACAGAAGCTGATATATGAAGTCACAGCCTCTGTGTACTCATCCAGACTGTTGGTAGCAGTCCTGAATACATCCCAATCTGTGCAGTCGAAGCACGCCCGAAGATCCTCCATAGCTTCACTGGTCCACTTCTTGAATTTCCTCACCACAGGTTTACAGAGTTTGAGTTTCTGCCTGTATAAAGGAATCAGATGGACCATGACGTGGTCAGAGAGACCCAGTGCAGCACGAGGGACGGCGTGATAGGCCCTGCTGATTGTGGTGTAACAGTGGTCCAGAATGTTCTCCTCTCTGGTCGGACATTTAATAAACTGTCTGTATTTGGGGAGTTCATGGCTGAGGTTTCCTTTGTTAAAGTCACCAAGGACAATAACTAGAGAGTCCGGGTAGGTCCGCTCCACACACAGTATCTGGTCGGCAAGCGCGCGCTGTGTCTCCTGCACGTTGCCCTGACCAGTATAAATGAAGCGAACTCACGGGGGGAGTAGAAGGGTTTGCAGTTAATGATAAAATATTCCACATCAGGAGAACAGTGCTGGAGAATCACTGTCACATCGTTGCACCAGCCACTGTTGGAGTAGAAACAGATTCCTCCACCCTTCGATTTGCCGGAGAGCTCCGTATCGCGATCCGCTCTGAACAGCTGGAAGCCAGCCAGCTGGAGCGCCGAGTCGGGTATCGATCCACAGAGCCAGGTCTCAGTGAAGCACAAAACGGAGGATGAAGAACAGTCTCTGTCTCTCCTCACCAGTAGCTGAAGTTCGTCCAGTTTGTTGCACAGTGAGCGGACGTTTGAGAGAAATATGCCCGGCAGTGGTGTGCGGAATCCACTTGTGCGAAGACGCACGAGCACGCCGGCCTGTTTCCCTCTCCTACGGCGTCTCACTGCATGGGCTAAGGCGAGCGCACCTTTGACTAGAATGTCCAGTAATTCCACAGAAGTTAGCAGAAAAGTTGGGACTAAGTCCGCTGTAGTTGTACCCCTGATGTTCATGAGCTCATCTCTGGTGAAAGAGCTCCGGGTATCGCAGCATAAAACTGAAGATAGAAGATTACAGGAAGATTACAGATAGAGATTTTACAGGAAGATAGAAGATTACACATTTTTAGCACGTATTTAGCAAAAAGAGTTCAATTGACATTGAACAGGGGGACACAGGATGTTGTGAACCTGCAAACAGTCATAACAACCAACTACCAACCATTTAGGAAACAGTAGTAACATGTCAGCAACTTTTTAGCCACAATCTGCGACAAACCAATAGCCAATAGCAGCACATTTGTGACCCCAAAAGTGAAGCGGAAACGTTTCGTTCGCCCCCTGGTGGCTGTCTGCATTATAGGCCGTGTATCGGACATTTTGGTTTCACTTTTGTACAATGGGGAGGAAGTGGGGACGAATCTATACGGTCTATGTTTATGATCAAGTTAAACTGATTATTTGGGGATTTTAGAGGCTTGAAGAGGTAAAGTTCCAGGTGAAGAAATCGAGTTACTGACAAGACAAGAGCAAACATTAGAGGGAAAGAAATGAATATACCTTTGTGTTGCAAATATTTACTAGTCATTTTCAGATTTATTTCAACTCCTTGTTTGGGGAACAGTGGTGAACACACAACCACCAACATATCAACAAGACATAAACACAAACCAAGCAGCAGAAACTGTCACAAGATAATAAGTAGTGTTTTCTTTACTTTAGGCCCATTCAGCAACATTACAGAGTGGATGAGTGGGACACTTCCTGGTTTAAAGTCAGGTCTCGCTGCAGGGTTGAAAGCAGGTTTCATGTCTGGATGTGTCAGCTGCTGATGAGCTCGCACCATGTTTTGGAAAGTAGCTCTTGCGTGTGCAGTGAGGTCATGTGGCTCCTCTGCCAAGTCAGCAGTCAGACGGGTGTTCCTGCCTCGCCCTCGCCGTGAAACGTGGCTCAGCGATGAGATCAGAGGTTACACAACCTGCTCATCACTTCATCTCATCTGTGAGGTGAGATGACACGGCGGCTCGTCGCCAGCGCTGTGACAATATAAAGTAGCGTGCGCTGACAGGGAGAGGACAACCTCCGTCCTGTTCATCTGAAGCTGTGAACACTAATCCTCTCCGTCTCTCCATTCAGCTCCTTCTATTTTTCTAACCAGGATTCAACCAGTGCTGTTTTATCAAAGGCCAACACCCTGCTGACAAACCCAGTGTTCCCTCATGTTATTTCATCTTTAAGGCCATGTTGTCTTATTCCTATAACATGTTAACAAACACTTCCACATCCAGCTATTACAGAGCAACATGATTATTACCGGATGAATATTCTCTCCTCTTTTAGCTCTGTTTTTGGTCTCCTCCAACTCCTGAGGGAAAGATCTGTCTCTTTAGCAGCTAAATGCTGCCCTATGTTCACCAGCTAGTCTCTAACTGTGTCTGTCTGCTGCTGAGCAAGTAGAGGACAGTCATAATCAGACAGGAAATATCATAAAACTAGATGCTGAAAGAGGCTAAAAATCTCCGTTGAGCTGCAATGATGGTTTTCATCACCCTTGAAAGATTACTTTGACATTACACAATGTTACTGGAGAGTTAATATACAAAATACTGATAAGTGGGGCCTTGAGTTTCTGGTGCTGATTTCACATAGTGTGACCTTTGTTTGAGTACTACTGCCAGCTGAGAGTGTAAACAGCAACATAGATGATAAAAGGCTTGTGTCATGGACCACAAAGCTCGAGTCGATTTAAAGGGCAGTCTGACATTTGACAGTCAAGAATCCTCTTGCTAGTTGGTCTTAATCAGAATCACAGATACTGTAGGTCCATGCCATAGTTAGCTTAGCTTAGCACAACAACGACTTGAGGAAACCCTTAGATTAGCTTGCACAAATGAGAAAAAGATATCCACAAAGCCACCATATATGTCTGTATACCAACTCTTCCTGCTCCTACCACCTCGCCCATGACCCAATGAGTTGTCATGACCCTTTTGAATGAAATGTTTGAATGGTGCTTTACATTACTTGAAGTGCAAAAATGCTGGAAATGTGAAGTTAACTGGATGAGATGCACTTTAATAAAGTGATAATGGTGATAATGGCGAACAAGGACTAAGAAAATAATTCAGGCTGAGAATCCAGATATAGGAGAGGAGGTGGATGGGTAACACAATCACAGAGCGAGACCGAGACCTGTGAAGACGGAAGTTTATTTTGAAAAGACGCACGCTAGAGGGGTAGGTGGAGCGTCATAGTGTGAAGCGTAGGGCCACTGACCAAGCTGCGTTATTTGACACATTGCTGTGTTAAATATTCATATTCAATTTTGGAGTGTTTGTTTTGCACCTGTCATTTCCTCAGAGCTCTGACTGGGCTTCTGTTGATCTCCATGGAGCTCTGGTATCTCTGAGTAAGTGGAGGTACAGTACTTCCACCTTATACTCCAGCTCTCTACAGGTCTGAGTTTTATTTTGGTAACGTTTTTCTGTCAGCTCTCTCTCACTCTCTGCCATCTCCAATTAGAGCACTGAGTCATGGGGTTGCACAATAGCCGAGCTGCGTAATCACATAAAGCCGGCTTATCTGTCTCGCCAAGGGCACCCAGTGTACTCTGACCCACTCTGTGTGTGTGTGTGTGTGCAGATCTAAGCAGTCTGAGTGCAGATCCATTTGGAGGAAGTGAAATTGAGCGAAAAACAGGTTTTCGAAGAGCAACAGAGCAGGTACACGATCAAATCAAATCACATCCAGAGATACAAACAGCAGACAGGGACACGCAAAGATTTACAGCAGAATAACCAGCGGTGGAGGAAGTATTTAGATCGTTTACTTAAGTAAAAGTAGCAATACCTCGGTGTAGAAATACAAGTAAAAGTCCTACATTCAATATTTTACTTAAATAAACGATCTGAGTACTTAGCACCAAAATATACTTAAAGTACCAAAATTAAAAAATACTCATGATGCAAAAATGGCCCATTACTGTGTATCAGTACATTTACTCAAGTGCTGTGTGTGTGGGCGCGTAAGGATGCGGCTGCCGGCAGCGCCCATGAACTTTTTTTTAATTTGGCGGGTTTTTCTTGAGACGATCACCGCTCACGGCATCGTCTGGAGAATGTTGGGTCTCTGTACATGATAGAATATGGTCTACACTGGCTCTCTATGAAAAGTGTCACAAGATAATTGCTGCTGTGATTTGGTGCTGAATGGAAAAATGTACTTGATGTATTGCTACGCTTTACACACACACACACACACACACACACACACACACACACACACACACACACACACACACACACACACACACACACAGATCTCAGTTACATAAACTGTTGTGATCTAACTGTACAGTTTATGTTGGACGCTGAGTCAAACCCTCAGAGTGTGATGACTTGGAGCTGCAGGCTGGAAAACAGTCATCAGGTCAGTAAGAGGACGCTCAATAAAAGACATTATCAACTCCCCGAACAACCAGGCTTTTCACTATCAGCGTGTGTTTTGTTTGTTTGTGTTCGAGCAAAGTCTGACATCCGACAATCCTCCAAACCTGTGTTGCGTTTATGTGTTGTTTCTTCAGAAAATTCAGTCTGGTCAGAAAAACCCATCTGCTGCTTTTCAAATCTCATCTTTGATATCGTTTGGTCTGCATTTTTCCAACAACATTCAGTGTCTTTCGGTGTCCAGACTGTCTCCGCCAAGTGCTCTTCTCACTTGAATATCCGTGGTCCCCAGAGGATGAACCCTCATAACTTTCATCAGGAATAATTTTGTCCCCAGAGGATGAACTATTTTAGATTTTAAAGCTGCTAGTTTAATTCTGTGTTGATTTGGGCGGGCGCTGTTGACAAAAGTGAAAGTGTTTCTGAGCACCGGAGTCCTTTTAGAAAACCTCCCATTTTTCTGCAGCAGGATCTGACACTCTGCTACACTCAGTCCTGGTCCCGGTTCTCCAGTGCCTCCCTGCCCTCCAGTGGGTCCAGCAGTATGGTGTCGGTGTTGGCTGATTTCTGTCCGATTTTGCACAAAATTCGATTTGGTGCCACCAATGACACGCATTGACGAAAACTACATAATAATAGACAATGTTCTCTCTGATGGGCTTGTTTATTTAAGAAGGTCATATAGAGGCGTCAATATTAAAGCTCCTCACAGTAGCTTTAATGACCCCATGCCGTTTCCTCTACAGCGCCACCTTCACAACAAACTTAACATTTTTAGCTCCTTTACTGGTAAATCTCTGAATCATCAGAAATGTGGAGTCATTTAAGGACTCGGTGATGTATGAGAATTTTATTGTTCATAAAACTTGTAGTGTTTTATGTTCGCTCTGATAATTTGGTTATATGGACGCTCAGCGGCACTTAAGTGAGTTCAAAGGTTTATAGGACCGAGATTAGAAAAAGGAACAGGAACAATGCTACAAACACACACACACACACACACACACACACACACACACACACACACACA
>NW_022280142.1:722667-725190 GCF_004355925.1 Anarrhichthys ocellatus
CACACACACACACACACACACACACACACACACACACACACACACACCATAAAGATAACCATATGCAAATAAACACACGAAGACGGATGATGCTGTTTCCATCCTGTCTGATTGTTTTGGAAAGAATCAAACGCACGCCGCATTCATAACGAAGGCACGCACACACACACACACACACACACAGACACACACACACACACACACACATCTGCCTCCAATGACTGTAATCAGACAAATGTCTGCAGCGGTGGTGTTTCAGACACGCAGGGAGGCCTGGGGAGGGAATCCAGCAGCAGCAGCGTCTCAGCAGCCACCCGGAGGATTAAAAACAGAAGTGGGGTGGAGGTGAGAGGGGTGGGGGTCCTGGACAATGTCTGAAAACTGAAAAAGTGGAGGGGGGGGTGCGGATTCATGTACTAGACATCGTAAAACTGTTTCCTGCGGCTCAAGGACTCAGGGAGGGACTGGGGTTGTCATTTCTTTACAAGCTTCTCCTCCCAAAAATAAAAAGAGCTTGTAAGAACACGACCAGACAGGAGAGTTTTTCTCTATTATTTCTTTCCCATCTTTTTATCCTTCTTGGAGGTTCCTAGTAGTTTAAAAATAACAATTTAGCAGCTTTGTGCGCCCAGTGGTATACGACAAATGAATACATATAGAAACTATATTTAAAGGGTAATCAAAAAACAACAAACTAAAATATTTTTTGAGCTGTTTATATAAACTGTATATGGACATCTCTATGAGTTGTCGGCAACACAGAGAAATCGAGGGTACATGCTCGTACGTGGTGCTCCGGGGTCTGCTCCCCGATTTTTAAAAACCGTACCAACATGTCGGCTCGTTTGGAAACTTTTTTCTTATGTTACGGAAAAGTTCTTTAGAAATGTGTTTTTTGGGAGTTTTCAGAGGCGGCGAGTCGCCATTCACGATGGTTTCAAATCATTTTGAACCTTTGCCTTTTTTTTGGTTTTCCCATTATCCGTATATATATATTTTTTATATTTTTTTGCCATAAACAAGTGTTTTACGGGCCTGATTCATCTCGTCGTCGGTTGGCTTAGTTCTATGCTTACATCTATTTAAATAAAAAGGATTTTCTGAAACGTCGATGGATGAATGAGCGAATGGGAAATTCACTTCCTGAACCAGGAGCCGCTCAAAACGTGGGCGGTCACTGTTGAGCTCTACAGCCCACAAACCCACATTCCTCCCGACGGTTTCACACTATTCCAATTACAGTTAATGTACCAAGAGACGGAGCAATGAGCCATTTCATGAGGACGGATTAAGGCACTCGGCATGTTTGTGAGGCGGACACACACCTACACAGAACTGTGTTTCCCTTCCTTTAATTCAAGGGGACATGATTGGACCATCGCCTCCTGCCTCATGACGGACATGCTGACCTTTCTGCACCTATTCGTGCAGCAGTTTATACTCCAGCAGAGCAGATTCATTTAAAAGAAATTGGATAGTGCAACAAAGCTAATAGGACAACTCCCTCCATTTCAGGCACCCTGCGTTCCATCAAAGGTCGACACTGTCGTGACGGTTTGCTATTGATCAGCAGTGCATTCTGTGTGGATCTGAAGATAAATCCACTGATCGCTTTGGTTCAAAAAGTCACTGTTTACTTTTGGGCTCAAGCTAACTGGAGTTGCTAGGAAACTAGCATACTCCTGATCTGAACGCTGTGAAATTTTGGGAAATTCACTTGTTTGACATCTTTGACTCAGTGAGGAAACAGATATCTCCCAGTTTTGTTGGTATATTGGGTCTTTGTCTGAAGATATATGCACATTGTTTTGCAACTTTGGGTTCAGTGAGACTTTTAATTATGAAAAGCTCATGCTGTGACAAAGGCCTCTGACTAAAACATGAATCACAACTCCGCTCGGATACTGTTTTGGTTTTTGATGAAGAGACAACTCTTTCTGCTTTAAGACCGAGCAGTTTCTGGACTGCACACTGGTATTTTTCTGGTATTTTCATTTACTTTTAATGGTTGAACCGCATTATCAATAAATATGAGACGTATGAGTCAGATAAAATGCACTGAAGGCCTTCCCGAGCCTCTTGGATCAGATGAATCTTCAAAAGCAACAAACGCCCTCTTCCTTCTGCTGCCATGGAGTATGTTAACCGTCGAGGAGAAACTCCCTCTAATATTATACCATCCGCTTTTCAGGCGGCGGCTTTGAACTCGTGGCGAGCTCAGTGTTTGAAGTCAGCAGTCTGGAAGAAGCCCGAAACCCGTGGTTTGGTTGTGGTTTGTCGGGACGTTACGTAAGCCGTCATTAGTTGCAGCTTTCTTGCTCCGGGGCCCTCGGTTACATCACGGTTGAACTTTGCCGTGTGGCGCTGATGTTATTTTTGGCAAAGCAGCGTTATGCACCTGAACTGAGGAAGGGTGGCGCCGCACTCAGGAAGAAGAGGAAGGAGGAGGAGGAGGAGGAGGAGGAGGAGGAGGGGTAGTTCAACCGTGATGTAACCGAGGGCCCCGGAGCAAGAAAGCTGCAA
>NW_022280142.1:725290-738685 GCF_004355925.1 Anarrhichthys ocellatus
GGGGGGGAGTGAGGTGACAGGAACGTTTGCTTCAACCAGCGAGGCTGTTAAAGTCTCCATGAAAGTCAAACGCTCCCCTGCTGATGAGTTTAGCAGTGAGTCCCTGTAGACGCTGTCGGAAAGAGTGAACAGCGACGGGGAAGGAAAAAGGAAACGTCGACCAGTTTTTGAACGAGTCTCCTTCAGTGACTGCTTTTACAGATCATGATTTTCTTTCTGAGCTGAAAAAAAAAAGAAAGAACGGTCTGCGTCTCCTGCCTCTTAAATCGTCTGCGGTCTGGAAATGTTTTCCTGACGAGAGGAGCTGGAGAGGCTGTGAGTTGCTGGACGACTCCACTCTGCCATCATCATCATCATCATGTCAACTCGGTAACGAGGCCGAATCTCAGGAACGGCTCTCCTCCCATCTGCTTTTTAAGCTTTCGTTCTCTTTTAGAAAAAAAACAAAAAACATTTCTTTCTTCCAGGGAAATTCCGATCATTTCCCCTCCCGAGGCCCGAGCTGCTCCCTCCTCTCGACAGTTTATTTGGAAATGTAGACTGACTCAAAGCCCTGTCCTCCCTGTGTGACCGCCACCCCCCTTCCAAAACTGGCAACCCCCCACCCCCACACACACACACACACACTCAGAATCCCCACCATGGCTGCAGATGTGGCACATCTGGCTCCAGGAATGAGTCATTATTCTTGGCTCTCTCTGATGCTCCGCTCCCCTCTCTCTCTCTCTCGCGCTCCCTCTCTTTCCCTCTCCATGGCAACTGACGGATGTTTGGCAGGAAGTCCTTGGCACCGAGCCGGGCCTGAACGAGTACGAGAGCTGTGGAGCTCAGGGAATGAGAGAGAGAGAGGTTTTTGTGTGTGTGTATGTCAGAGAAACAGAAGGCAACAAACTGTATATGCCTGTGTGACAGAATGAGAGAGTTAAAGTGTGTAAACAAAAAAGAGGGGGGTCCGAGGTGGGCGGGGCTTTAGTCTGGCGACGGTCCAGTCCGACCATAAAGCTCTGACTCTCAATCGAGGCCTCTGGCAGAACAAAGCTGCGTGCCACACTGCCGCCGCCACCGCTTGGCGGCAGCCACGTTTTCCCAGCAGCCCTTGCCTTGGCAGCTGGCCGACCTTTCCCTGCAGGCCTGCAAAGAGGATTAGGACAGAGGGGGGGGGGGGATACGAGGGGAAAAAGAGAGCCTTGCTGTTTTTCTCTTGTCCTTTCACTTCGCCCCCGGTGACATCACCACCGCTCCGATTCCAGATGCGAGGCGTCCAAAAGTGTTTCTCCCCGGGTTTATTGCACTTGGCCGACCATTTTATGAAGGTTGCGACTGGTGCTGTATCTCGGGGTGATTCAAGAGGGGAGGGGGGGGGTGTGCAGGATTTTACCTGGAAATTCGTGTGCCCGACAAATTATCCTAATTGACTTTCCATTGGCATTGTTTCCATGGTGCCGGCACGTTAGAGGTCATTTCCCATATTTCTGTGAGATCAGGCTGGAAATATCACAACAACTCCTGTATGGAAGCGTTAAAGTGTTTTATATACTAAAAGCTAATAGCTCACAATGACACATGCTAGTGTTTAGCAGATATCATATTTACCATGTTCACAGTCATATTTTAGCACATTAGCTTGCTACGGTATGCTAATTAGCAGTAAACACAAAGTACAGCTGAGGCTAATGCGAATGTCCTTACCTCTGCAGGTATTTGGGCAGAACCAAAGTATTGGACAGAACCAAAGTATTGGACACATTCAAATGTTGATATGTGTACCAAGTTTCATGATTTTCCTTAAAAGACAGTCATGGCTAGCCTGTTATTCTGCTAGCGAGCTACAGGAAGACGACGTGGCCAATCTAAATCCCGACAGCAGAGCGCTTTTAAAACACTAAAAGACATTTAGAGGTCTGGAACCAAGTTGGAAGCTTTCATCCTTTCTGTGTCCAATCCCCTTCTGTTCCCAGCACTTATTGATTTAAACCTGTGTGGAAGTCTATCAATAGATCAGTGAGTCATTTCCTGAGACTGTGTCTTTGTAGGAAGGTAGATGCATCTGTCTGATGGGGATGTTTCCAGGCAGGAGGGTTTACTGCACAGAGACGCCCTGGATGACTCTGTGCATGTAAATGAGATGGAGATGTGTTTGTTGAAATGGTAAACAGACTGTTGTTGGTCCTGCGCCAACAGTCCTGCAGCTGGAAGAGAAGAAGAAGGCAACAGTGGCGTCCCAGTAAACAGGAAGCAGTTCATTACTGGTAATAACCTGACAATGAGGTTATGTGCTGATAAGTGAGGAGATTAAAGTGCATCGCCGAGGTTCTGTTTACCCTCCGCAGACAGCAGGAGACACATCACATCTGCTGGGTGTGTGTGGGGGGTTACCCAAAAGCCCCTGCAGGGACAGACCTGTAATACGGCCTGCAGGGAAGTTTGGTGCTAACTTCCAAAGCTTCAACCTGCCGAACAACTCAGGAAAACTACAAGATTGGAAAAATACATTACGTTAATTTCGGAAAAAAATAGCCTAACAGTCCCAGCAAAGTCCGCGTACGGGTGGAGGTCTAAGTGGATGGTTGGTTCAAACAAACACAGAAATTTCACCCAGGAGACCACTGTTCATGTCCCATGTGAAACAAGAGTCATCACGTTGAATTAGTTTAAGTTATGTATCTAACTACGTTACTACGATTGTATAGGGCTGGATGGAATGGCCTGCAAATGTATATCACGGTATAATCTCTAAGCATGGATGGTGACGGCATATATCATGATATACAGTATTTGTTTTTCCTACAATGTCAATATAGATGCTTTTGAAAGGGTAAAGCAGTGGTATCGCAACTGCATGGCATAATTTCAACCATCCCAAAGTCAACGTAAACCCTCAAACAATAAAAATGTTATCTTTTGACTTTATTGTTGGCATAGTGGTTATTTGCAGAAAACAAAATGAATAGGAAATTAATGATTGTATTTTTATTTCAATATTTGCTTTCATTTATAGTATTAGCAATTCTAATTTCATAGTATATGCTGCTTACAGCTAGTGTTAGGAAGTTATTGAATTCCCTCTCTAACATCTATTTTACATCGCCTTTTATATCGCCAAAACTTCATATTATAAGATTACATTTGAACATAATACGCCTCTTTTACTGAGTAGAGCTCGAACGCGCCATGCAAGTCAACGTAACCGCCCTCATCTTTAGCTGTGTAGAGCAGAGCAGCACGAAGGCAATTAACTATAATATAATGAATGTCTGATTAAATTAGCTGTTCTAACTGTTTTTAAGTTTGAAGTCATGACAAATTGTGAGCTTCATGTTTTCTTCACTCACCGACATATGTTGTGTGTGTCTGACTGTGACGTTACTGTCTGTGCCGCTGTGTGCGATCATAAACTATCATGCGGCACACGTGTGTAAATCTGACTGGAAAAAAATCGGAAATAGAAATCTGATTGCCGGTTATTAAGAACAGCTGAAAACCGGCCAGTTTCAATTGGCACCAGATCAATTGGTGCAAGCTTTACCGGGTCAGCACGAGATTCATATAGGGCAAATTCATACCGGCATATTCTCTATACCTTTAATACCTTCCACCCCTACGTTATTACGTATGCAAGAACCATGTCACATACAACGTTATGTAACAAACGCTATTTTAACTCAAACCATTATCTTTTCCTAAATCCATAAAAAATGATTAACGCTACAGTCAACAAGTTGAAACAGAAACCAGGGAGGTAGCTTCCCTTGATAAAAGCAGTAAACTTGTGTTTACAGTCAGTTAAACCTCCCTATGAGTCAGTGATCGTTTGTTCGGCTGAAACAGCCATAGAGGCATCGGTGCAGGAGGGGGGGGGGGCTCTTAATAATTGAGCAAATAGCTTTGTAGCATTAGCTTTGATGTGTTAAAACGGGTTTAATTTTTAAACAGAGCGTTTGGTAAATTAAGCATTGCTGCACACAGAGAAAAGGCTTTGATGGTGTGGAACAGATGATGCATTCAGGGCAAAAACACATTTCTGTTTTATCTCGCCTCAATCGGAGGCAACTGTCGGCGCTCCAAATAATTAAGAATTGGCCTCGAATTCAAACAGAGATACAGATTAGCCTTCGCAGTCCCAGTGGGATCTACTCTAAACACGTTGTTTAGTGGAAAGCTGTTTGAAATGGTATTTACAAGCTTTTTGCAATTAATGATGTCTGTAAGCACAGACTGAGAGAGATCTGCCAAACTGCTCTTTTTAAATCTCAGAGTGCCTGAAGGAGATCTGAGCTTCACCTCCTTATTGAACAGAAATCAGCCAACAGCTGGTCAAAATGAAAACAAATACATGTGGACATATACCCTTTAGATTTTGGACATACCATGAGCTTCTTGGAGCGGCAAATGGACTTGCATTCATGTAGCACCCATTCACACACTGATGGCACAGCTTTCGGGAGCAATTTGGGATTCACTATCTTGCCCAAGGGTCCTTCGTCATGTGGACTGGAGGAGCCGAGAATCGAACCACCGATCTTCCAATCAGAGATCAACCTCTACCTCTCAGCCACAGCCACTTTCGGAACAAAATGTCAAAGAATATGGCCAAAAATATATGGATACACCAAATATTACGTGATAGATGTGATTGTGACACCATTTCAGGGGAAACTGTTTCTTTATGTAGCTTGCTTTGTGCATGGAGACATTATCCTGTTGAAACAGGAAAGAGACAAAGACAATCCACAGCTAGAAGAACACTGTTCTCTAAGATATCATTTCATGCTGTAGCTGTCAGATTTCCCTTCATAAGAGGACCAAATCAGGAAACACACCCAGACCAAAAGTAAGACGAAGTATGTTGTGACCACATATTTTTGGTCGTTTGATGGTGTATCTCTAAACACAAAAATGAATCCTATGCGTCAGTGATAACATGATTATCTCACCAGCACATATAAAGGGATATGGACACTTGAACTTCCTGGAAAACTGCAAATCTGAAAATGTATCACATGACAATGTGAAAGCGATCCCTCTCAGCTTTACGGGGCTTTATAGTGAGTTTGAGCTCATTGTTTATCTGGCCGGCCCACAGCTTTACTATTCTGGCTCACTCTCACCACCCTCATGGTGACTTTTTCAGAGAAAAAGTTGTAAAAACTCACTGTGCGCTATACCTGCTCAGCAGCAAACAGCAGACAGACACATTCAGAGACTAGCTGGTGAACATAGTGGAGCATTTAGCAGCTAAAGAGACAGACGTTTCCTTATCGATGGTGGAGACCAAAAACAGAGCTAATCGAGAGTGAATCAGTGAGTCTGACAATGTGACAGTACTTGTTTATCTACAGTATTGCAGTTACCATGGATCAAGGCTTGAGACTATGCGTCCCGTCATCTCAGGGACTATAGAAAATGTCCCTGATAATGCTACATTGTGAACAACAAATCTGCGTTGAGAGGAGGAGCTAACATACGGAGGTTGCGCTGAGTTACATGATGATGCGTTCATGCTCTATTCTCTAAAAATGAGTATTGTGTGAAGGTAAATTTTAATGTTATTGTGATGTGTTCAAATGTAATATTGTAAAATTTACTTTAGGGATTAATAATACATTTGCAAAAAACTGTATGCAAACGGTAATAAAGTAGTGTATGTACATGTGATTTATTGTTTTGTATTTGTTTTTCACCATGACATCAAATTGGGTATCGCTAATCATGGAAATTTACTGGTATTAGCATTGAATGCTAAATTTCTGGTAGTGTGACATCCCTCGTATTGACAGCATTTCATAGGAGTTTAAATTGTATCTGTGTAACTCTGCTGAGGTGATTAGATACTAAATCCGATGTTTGCGGAGCTGATCGGATCTCTGGCATGACAGACGGGGTGTCGAGTCACAAGAAGCCCTCTTAGTAAAGTTGCCGATGCAGGAAGTGAAGGCTATTTTCTGTGACTGTAAACGGTTAATCATTCCTGGAGCTCCAGCTTCACCTCGGCGTCACCTCAAAGCTCTGCCTTTTCCCGGGGCTGATTTCCCATCGTGGAGACTTCCTCCCCCAATGTGAAACTGCTAAGCTGAATAAACTGACTGGGTCGACCCCTGCAGACACGAGGCCAAGTCTGCAAATCTCCCATCCGAGTGGCCCACGGGGAGGCTATTTAAAGACCCCGCTGATCAGGCAAATCACGGCTGACAGAGCTTCATTAGCTTGTAATGTCCCACATCCTGCAACCGGTTCAAAGTCTGATACAGTCGCAGGAATGTTGTGTTATGTAGGCTTTATAGTCAGAAGGGGATGCCGCTGTGAGAAGGGGTGTCTTCCTTTTTGCACTCCTTGTAAAGGCCTCAGGAAGCTTCAAACATAATAGTTCGCCAGGTCAAGTCTTCTTCAATACAGCATAATGTTCATTTAGTAAATTATGGTCCATTTAGAGTCAAATAGACCATAAAAAGGAGTATGCTTTAGGGCGGGGCTTACTGTGATTGACAGGTTGCTGCCACAACCAGAGCCATAAACGGCGTCTCTAAGTCACTCCTCCACATTCCAACTATGGTAACTTCTGTTCATTAGTTATAAGGGAAACAACATGGCGACGGCCATATTCCAAGATGGCGACGGTGAAATCGCAGAACTCGAGGCTTCAAAACAACGGTCCACAAACCAACGGGTGACGTCACGATGACTACGTCCACTTCTTATATACAGTCTATGGTCCAGACAACAAGCAAAACAGAACTTTAGAAAGTCAGTGGAAAGACGCAACTATTAGACACGACACGGCACCAATCGAGGCGAAGAGGCAACCTGCGCAAGTTTAAAATGTTTCACCTCAATAAATGAAGCGCATATGAATTCGCTTTACAAACGTACAAATAAGATCAAATAAGATCATTCCAGTTAGGCTTTCTTTAAATGTCTGTCCTGGTATTGGTACTGGCATTGTCATTTTTTAAACGATACCTAGCCCTAAATACGTTAATGTAAATAACTTTTTTACCAAAGGAAAAAATTATGAAATATTGCCTGTAACTCACATTTGTCATTAATATTTGTCTCCCACAAAATTACGTTTTCATACAACCAAACTCTATTCTCAATTATATTTCGGAAACGAATTTTCTCCTAGATTACGGTCAAAGTTGATAATATTAATAAGATATAATATTTAAAAAATGTTTTTAAAAAAAGGATGACGACTTTGTTAGGTTTAGTACAAACATCATGGTTTAGCTTCAAATAGCTACGTTTGTTACGTTATTTAAGTTACAGAAGTTTGCAGACTTCCGCAGATTAAAATAAGAAATATTTTGACTATACTGCAAAAATAAACAGAAAAACTGAGAAAATATGTTTCCCATGAAGCATAATTGACAATGCAGATTCATTGTATAGAAACAGAGTTTATAGTTTATAGTTCTAGTTCAGTGCAGTAAAAAAACATTTTAAACTAGGTATACGCATATTGTATATCCCATATAAGTATGTACTGTGTCTCTGCAGCAGTGTGTCAGACCCTCTATGTTTTCTGTACCTGTTGATCAGTAAGTTTAGTTCGGATGTAACACAGAGATCCCCAGCCCAAAATGTTAAAATAACATCTCCCCAGTCTGTGTTTAGGTGCTGAGTGAGTGATGTGGGAAATGTCGTCCATGCTGTCAGTTCATGTTTGTGTTTCCATTTGAGAAGGGAAATCACAAGAAGGACCCCCCCCCCCCCCACGCTGTGGGAGGCAGTGACTGGATGACCAGTCAGCTGACTGAGAGGATTTATTGGGGGGGGTAAATCTGCAGGTTGTAAAGGGTCATTATAGGAGAAAGGCTTCAGAGACGACCAGCAGTCATGACGAATTCCTGATCAGGACGCAGGTATTTTTACAATCACGCCATGATGCTCAATGGAGCATTATGGATTACAAAGTGGATTAAAAAGAAGAGAAATCTCCTGCTTCCTTAAGTGGCTGCTCTTAACACACTACGTTTGTTCTGAATGACTCAAACTTAAATTAAAAAAACTACAAAAAAAGGAATTTAAAGGTCTCACAGACTTGGAGGCGAGCTCCCGCAGAGGGTTTAAGAATGTCCCACTGTCAAATCGTCAAGTGTTTGAGAGATCCTTTGCAGACATTATGCACCTTTTTACAAGTCTGCATTTCTGCAGATTTTGACTTAGAGAATTACCCACAATTCATAGCGTGTGAAGCCTGGCGGTGTTCAGAAGCAAAAAAGATAAACGATGAGGACGGCACAAGGGTGTTTATCCTGAGGTGTTGAATTTACACCGAAATATAAACATTCACAATTTAAGATGCTGGTAAATAAACACATACAAATCTAAGGATTTCAAGGCTATATCACACATCTGGTTTATTCACAACCATTTCTTCTAATTATGCTTAATGACGCGATTTTGACAAATATAGTAAATTGATTATCTGACAATTACCTCTCCTCCCGTCAAGCAAGAAACCTGGAAGACGTTCAAATCAGGAAGTACAAAATGTAAGAAGAAAACTTGCAATTGTACCAAACATATTTTAGCAATGTAAACAAGTCTCAGTTGTGTTCAAATAACACAAAACAGACCGATTTTACTTGATATGATTCGATGGAAACTAGTTAAACTCTTTGAGTGTCTATGTTTGAGGTGAAGACGTTATGTGACCTGCTGTGTTTCACCTCTTCTCCTCCTCGCTGTAGATAAAACTCAGCTCATGTGTGAACGCCGTCCATCGACGCAAACGGCTCGCTGCTCTCGCACATTTGCCTGCAGCAGGCCGAGGCGTCGCCGGAGAAAGCACAACAGGAGGCATTGTTCCCTTCTCTCTCTTCCTCTCTTTCCATCAGCTGACTCTGGTGGGGGGGGGGCAGGTCATGTCATGATGCCGTGAAGCCCGACAGCAGCGATGTGGACTGTGAGTAAGAGACGATGCTACTCACAGCAGGTCAAACACCGACGTTATCACACATCAGCCGGATGCTTCTCTGTCCCTGAACTCATCTTCTCTGCTTCTTTTGACCTTTACACCAATGTTTGTTTACTCTTTTGCTAGGCCTATACATTATTTTTATTACTTTTATTTTTAGTTTGTTGGTTTTCATCTCAAAATATTGAACTATTTACAAAAGTGACTAAAAGAAGAGATTTGCAAAAGATTTTCTTATAATTGCATATTCAAAAACAGACAAAGTACTTTTCTTTATTCAGTAATCCTAAATTTATAGATTGAGAGAAAAATAAAATAGTTGTGGTGATAAACAAGTGTAAATAAAAGACTCAGTCACACTATACAATAAAAGATCAAAGTAAGTATTAATAGTTTTAACTTCTGCAGACCAAACTGACAAATTAACATCTCGTTCACTTCTATGTTTTGACATGTTGGGACTCCATAGCAGTTATTGCTGATGTGTTATTATCTCAGAGATGTATCCCAGGGTGAACTCATTCAAAGTCCGACTTCAGATCAAAGTGTGTCGTGTCAGCAGGATGTTTGTTTGTCAAAAATAAAAAAACAGGAACTGGAACCGGTTTTACATTTCGTGTGCAGCTCCCATGTTTGTCCTCGGTGAGTACAGTCTGAACGGAGAGAAGGGGATTCACACTTTGCTTGGCAACAACAGCTGAATTCTGTGATTGGCTGCTGGCTCGGTGACGTCACGGGCGCCTGGCACCGGGACTGGAATGCAACAGAGAGAGAGAGAGAGAGAGAGAGAGAGAGAGAGCGAGCCTGCGGGCAAAGCGTCGCCGACAACACTTGTTGCTTTCTGCACACAGTTGTTCTTGTTTTACAACCCTAGACATGACATTCTCACACGCTGTGTTGAAATGTTTTATTTTGATGCTGCCATGTGCTCTTAATAGAGAGCAAGCGAAGATTAGTAAATAATAATAATATATATATATATATATATATATATATATATATTTTTTTTTTTTTATTTTTTTTAATTTTTTTTTTTTAAATCTAAAATAAAGTCTGTGGATTCAGCACTTGTTGAACAGTAACAGCAGTGTGTGTGCAGGCTGTCAGCTGAACTCCATGCTCAGGGTTTTGGTATTTATAAAACCTCTTTGGTTCCCCATGGGCAGAGAGGAGGAATGGGCGGAGCGAGCTCTCACTCTGCCTCCAATTCCAGGGATACAATTTAAACCACAAAGTAGCTTATGGAGCTCAGGCATCGGCTTTACATTTTGGCAATGAATGTTTTGTGGGAATAAAACTTTCTCCAATACCAGTGTTTCAATGCCAATGTTTACTTTTCAGCTTCATGCTTTTGTTTTAAGTTTCATTTTCGATGCCAAAGTTTAAAGTCGCTGTAACAAAGCAGGCCAAGATTATGTGGACTCAAATAAAAATAACACCTGTAGGCGACAATTTTATACTTAACATCTTTCGGATAAAATGTTTGTTTTTGCTTCAGCTAGTTAAGAAGAACTTATTCTGTATATTTGGTTTCACTCTAATGTGTATTACTGGAAGGCTACAAATACAGGGAACCATCTTGAATGAATTATTTCCCAGTCTGTTGACATGGAGTGAATATAACATAAATAGCAGAACCCAGAAAAAAACCCATATTAAATACACATGGATAAAGCCTGTATTGTTTTTGGTTTTGGATTTATGATTGTATACTTTATACTTCTACTCCACAACAATCCAGAGGTAAATTATATGTCTCGATTCAGATTATTAATACAGAATAACGTATTACTATAGAATACACCACCCAGCAGTATAAAGTACTTAAATTTAGCCGCACCTTTACCAGCTGCAACATTAAAGCGATGAGCAAATTAATGCAGAAACAGCTATGATCTAAATATATAATATGTTGTTCTGAAATGGGTCATTCTTCATGAGTAGCCTACTTTTACTTTGGGTACTTCAAGTATGTTTTGATGCTAATAGGCCTGCTCTTAGGTACAGTCTTCAGTGCTTTTACTTGTGACAAAGTACTTCTTTGCTGTGGTATTATTAGGGTGGGTAAGATCTGAGTACTTGACAGCAGGCGTAGCTGCGCGTTTATACTTCGGTCACTCCAAAAACCGGCCCAGAGTGATGCCTCCTCTTAGACACAGACGATCCCCGCGCGTAAAGCTCTCCGGATAAAGATAGAGAAACGGTGAGCATGCGCCCGAGGGGTTGTCGAAGAATCCAGTAAATAGAACCCCGGAGCACGAGCGTCGCGTCGCCGCTGACGTCACGGTCCTACATTGAGAGATCGAGCTGAATTGTAAGCGCGAGCAATCAGACGGAGGCGCGCCGAGGCAACGGACACAACTACGATGAACTCCAGTCGGTGTGACTCTACCGTTTTCTGAGGGGAAAATACAACGTTTTTTTTTTTTTTTTTAATGATAATTGTTGGTTCATTTGTTTTCCTTCCAGCGACGTAAACAAACTACCGGGACAGTTTTGCATTCGCTTCGGGGTTACAACATGTCTTCCGCGGCGGTCGCTGCCTCCAGAAGGCAGTCCTGCTATTTGTGCGACTTGCCCCGCATGCCGTGGGCGATGATCTGGGATTTTACTGAGCCCATTTGCCGTGGATGTGTCAACTACGAGGGTGCAGACCGGATTGAATTTGTTATCGAGACGGCTCGGCAGCTGAAGAGAGCGCACGGCTTCCAGGAGGGTCGCTCTCCGGGCCCGGGGAAGCCCCACCACGCCGGGAAGGAAATGCACCACTCGGCTGGAGACCCGGGCTCCCGTGCGCCGCAGCCGCTGGACCGCTACCCGCTCTCTGACCGGCCTCCTCGGCTGGGACCGGAGTACCAGACGGGGAGGCAAGCGAACGGCCTCCCGCTGCCGAACGGATATCCAAAACCCGACGAGCCCCCGGAGCTGAACCGCCAAAGCCCAAACCCCCGCAGGACTAGTACGGTTCCTCCCAACCTGGTGCCTTTGGTGAACGGCGGCATACCGACCATACATCCGCTCAACGGCCGCCCGAATCAGATGGGTCTGCCCGGGGTTCTGGCCGCGCCTGGCCCCGGGGAGCACGGCAAACGTCCGGAGGAGCTGAAAGACAAACACAGGCCGGACAGCCTGTCGGACATGTCGGACAGCCACAAGGAGTGGATAGGCAAAGGCAAAACAGTCAGGGACCTGATGGCGCTGCACACTTTCGACAGCAGGTTTAAAAAGGAACACGCCGCCATGCAGAGGGTGATGGGATATGAAACGAGTGCCACTTCCTCAAAAACAGGTATTTATGTGTTTTTTCCCCCTCCTTCTTCCCAGCGGTGGAACATTGTTAATTGGCATGCGCCATGAAAACAGGAACTTAACAGCACTAAGAATTATGTGTCAGCACATTTTACGCACGGTGCTGACGTGCGTTTTAAACCCGACATGCTCGGTAACGCCACGCTGCTGAAGCGGCCCCGTTCACCTCTGTGTGCGTGCGTGCGCGCGCAGAGCTGTGGCAAAGAACAGCAGCGACATAAACAAAGCCTTAATTCACTGCGTGTTGAGAAATCGCCTGTGTTTCATTATTCACTTGAGCAGCACGCTGGATGTGTTTGTGTGTAGTGTGGTTGAGTTAACCCTCCCTCTTCCTCTTCCTCTTCCTCTGCCACAGACAGGGGGAAGCACCCCAGGAGCATGAAGAGGAAGGCCTCCCCAGAGCCAGACGGTGAGGGCAGCGCCCCCAAGATGAACGGCGGTGAGGGCCAACCTTGGCTCCCGTCACCCTCTGAGATCCTGAAAATGCCCCCAGTCGCCCTGCAAGGCTTCTCAGCCGCTCCCTCCTCCACCATCTCTCCCCACTCCCGCACCACGCCCCCCGAGGCGGCCACGCCGCAGAACGGCCAGTCCCCCATGGCAGCGCTCATCCTCGCCACCGACAACGCCGGCAGCACGGGCTCACCGAAGGACGGCAACCAGGTACACTCCACCACGGCGGGCGCGCGGCGGAACAGCGGCAGCCCCCTGTCTCCGTCCTCGGCCTCGCAGAGGAGGCTGGCCCAGAGGGAGGGCCCCGTGAGCGCCAACCCCTCTGCCCTACACATGCCCGGGGGCATGGACCCCCACGTGCCGCCACTGCAGAGCATCCCGGACTCTTCTGTGCCGCCCGGCAGCGTGCCGCTGTGCTGCACTCTGTGCCACGAGCGGCTGGAGGACACTCACTTCGTCCAGTGCCCGTCGGTGGCGTCACATAAGTTCTGCTTCCCTTGCTCCCGGGAGAGCATCAAGCAGCAGGGCGCCACCGGCGAGGTGTACTGCCCCAGCGGCGAGCGGTGCCCGCTGGTCGGCTCCAACGTGCCCTGGGCCTTCATGCAGGGGGAAATAGCCACCATCTTGGCCGGGGACATAAAGGTAAAAAAGGAGCGGGACCCTTGAAATGCTCACCAGCTGTTCTTGAACTCTTTTCCTTTTGTAATCCGACTATG
>NW_022280142.1:739085-754616 GCF_004355925.1 Anarrhichthys ocellatus
CCCAATATAAATCATCCAGCAAGCCCCCAGAGAGACTGATGGACATGTACATATTGGACACAAGGGAAGTATATACTTCGTAAACATGGCTGTATAATTTTTTTTGATTCTTCTTTTTCAATACATTGTGTTTCTATATTTTTGAAGATAAAAGGTATGTACTCTTCATAACACCCCCCCCCCCCCCCTCATCACACTTGTTTCTTTTCAATCTGTTGGTGTATTTTAGTTCTGGAGACAGTCCTGTCAAACATAGAATGTGACTAATCTGAGCACTTGGCAAAAAAATAATAAAAAAAACAAAGAAAAAAATGCTTCTAGCTGTACATGTATGCACTTGTTTAAGAAAAAAAACAACTTGCCAAATACAGTTTCAGACCTTGTAATAATACCTCTAGTGTCTCTGTGGTTTGCTTATTTTCCATAATCGGCGAGCCAGGAGTTGGTTGGAGAGTCACAGCCTGATTGTGATTCAGCCATGATGCAATACCTTCCAACAGGCACAAACCGGCTCTCAGGGAGGAGTGGGTGGAAGAAAAGTCGAGGAGAGATGGAGGGAGGAGGAGGGGTGGTGGAGGCCGGTGGTAGAAGTGTGTTGCATAAACGTTTTGTACAGTAAGTCACACGTAGGCGGGCTGAGGTCGCTCGCTGCCGGGCCTCGTGTCCTGCGAGTGTTGGGAGATAACGAGGGCCTAAAAATAGCCTGCCGTGGAAACGCGATGCTTCAAAGCGACGCCCCCCCCAGAGATGCGTTTGTTGATGCATCCGTGGTGTCAAAATGACGCTTCGCATGCCCTGACAATATGTCTCTACAATGTTGACATGTTTGGATCTAGATGTTTTTTTTCCCTCATGTTGCTGACTAACGCTCCCTCGTGGCGCAGAATCAAGCTCGTCTTTTAGTTTTGAAAAGAACAAATCGGAGGGCCGTTGTTGACGGATCCCACGCCCTGATTTCGGTGAAAGTGTACGTGAGACGTGAGGTCATGAGTGGTGGGCCCCGCCGGGACTGTTAACGATGGGAGCCGAGCGAGCGGCTCGTCACCGGTTTTTCCACATAACTCGCTCTGTCGGGATGACGGAGGCACCTCTGGGCTCTGTTTTTGGCCCCCGGGGAACGAAATCCAAACAGGCTTCATGTGACAAAATGGCTCCTGTCCGATGGGATTTGGACGAGGCTTGAATCTTGTTTATTTTGTCATTTTGTCTCTCCAACAACAAATGTTTATTTTTGTTTCTTCCGTTATTTTTCAGTGAATATTTTACATAATGTGATTCGCTCACTTGTGGATATTCTCTCTGCGTCACGTTTGGCCGGTTTTGACTTCAGGGAGAAAAATAACACGAGGAGGGAGGAGGGGCATGGAGGGGCCCCTGCCTCAAGAGTAGAGGGAGGACATAAATGCCTTGCTCAGAGGTCACGTGCTCCGCGGTGGAATTCCTGAGTCACCGTCCCCCAGTCCTCCCCCCTTCTTCTTCTTCTTCTTCTGTCTCCTCCCCCTCGCTGCTGCAATAACACGCCTTCCACTGTTCAAGGTTGATCACACAGCGAGCGGATGAATGGGGGCCTGTGTGTGTTTAGGCCGGGGCCCCGTCGCTTTCAGCCGCCATTCAGAGCAGCGAGGAGAAAACGTTAACCCTTTCCTGTCTCTCCGGCTGCTTCCCCTCCACAGACTTGCTTTACTGGCAGGTTCAGGTTTTAAACCTGAGGCTGACACATTTTCTCAAACTTTTCTCAAACTTGACACATTTGCATGAGCAGCACAATCTGACGCTGGAGTATTTTTATACTCTTATCTATACTCATGTTTTATTGGCTCATTAGAGACAGTGAAGGCAACAGACTGGGTGTTTTTGAGAATGGTTGAAACCTTTAGCCATGGAAACATAAACATATTTTTACCATTTCTCGTCAGATATTAAGAAAAAACATCTATTCTTCGGCTTCAGCTGCTAAATTGTGAGGATTTCCTCTGTTTTATATCGTTACAAATTAAATATCTTCAGGGTTTGGACTGTTGGTTGGAAAAACAAGAACTTTGAAGATGTCACATTGGCCGTTTTCACCATTTTCTAACATTTTACAGATCAAACAATCACTTTTATTCAATTACAGGCAGATACATCAAAATAATCAATTTAAGTTGCAGCCTTAAAGAAGATATGTCAAACTGCTGTGTGTGTGTGTGTGTGTGTGTGTGTGTGTATAAATATTAAAAGCAGCCCGCAAACGTCTAAAATAACATTTTGTATCCCGTGTTTTGGTCTCTTGAGATTAAATCAGTCCAGGTCAACAGACTAACAGATTAGCAGTTATAATCTATTAGAGTTGGATTATGTAATGTAGGTTAAGTTATATTGATATATTAGGTATATAGGGATATATAGGGATTTGCCAGAGTAAAAGGTGCTTTGAGTATCAAAACTTTAAATACTTTTCAAGAATGCACTCTTGCTTTTTTATTGCAACAGGTGCACAAACGTCTCCTGGCATGTTTTCTGCACAGTCACTAAACTACAGTTGATAAAGTACACTACTTCTCTCTGAGATCTGATAAAATAAAAGTATGAAATGTAACAAAGGAGGTACAAGAGCAGGGCAAACCCTCAAACATGCATTTGGGCACACTATTCGTATGTATACACTTCGTCTAATGAGCCTCTAGTGAATTTAAACTGTTCCTACTTCCTGTTCTCTGATCAACTGAAAGACCACGTTGAGCTCCAGCCTCTGACTGAACTGCTGCTGCAGATCTGAGGCGGCAACTGAATGAAGCAGAATATAATTACAGTTTGGTACTTCTTCATGGAGCGAGAGCAAACAAAAATACATTAATTTGGAACGATTTGGGATTTTAGGGCCAAATGACACCAGCGCTGACATGTTTATACCTTTTTGGTACCGATACTAAAACAATACGTTTATCAATAATTGTCTAAACACAAACTGCTGTACAAGAACTTAAATAAGCTAAATACGATTTTAAAAAATGAGGAACTAGCTAAAATAAAAAAACAAGATTCTAATTCTAATGTTCCCCAATCAGACTCACCTTGCACGGCAGCGGGATTCTCGCAATGTCACGCTAAGAATCCCGGGATCACGTATTGCACGTAAAATCCATCTCGTCGGGCTTCAAGTGATGCGTTTGAGTTCAATAAGCCAGAGCACGGACCAATCAGCGTCCTGTGAGGAGCTACTGGCATATTTTGGGGGCGTGGCTTAGGTCTGGGTGTGCGCCGCTACACGACTGAGTTGTAAACAACAATGGCAGCGCCTGAAGAGGTTAGGGTAGATGCTGCAACAGTACCAGTTATATCAGAACTGGAGAGTATTTCTTCATTGAAAGAAGAGCAACGAACGGCACTGAGGGCTTTTCTCGTTCTTTTCTCAACTCGCTTTGGTAAAAGTTTGATTTTACAGATGCTTCATCCAATCACCTGCAAAGTATTTTTTTTTCAGATGTGCCTGACCTTTTTCCAGACAGTTTCTAATGATGACTTCTCAGATGGTTCTGTGTTACAGACCATCTGGCGGGTCAGGTTAGCAACAGGTTTTTTCCTTCTTTTAGTCACTTTATCGCTGACGAGAGTACATTTTCGACCTTGGAAATCCACTTTTTTTGTGGAGCACGATGAAGACCATGAGATGCAGTTGAAATCTCAGGAAAAAAGTCAAACTTGTAGCTTAAGGTGTAGTTAAATCTGTTTCATAAACTCAGATTCAGGAACAACGAGGGGCCCTTGAAGGGGTCCATGAGGTTGCCCAAAATGTCCTCGGGGTTCAGAGGATTAATTTGAGTGTTATTGTTCTTTATTGAAAAGAGAAAGAAGACTGACTTCCACTCAGTTTTCGCCATCACATTCCTTTGAACAAAACCTCTCAGATGGGGTTAAAACTTCGGTCTGCTGCTCCTTTTGATGTCTGCCAGCCAATCGGACGGCCAATCTAAACCAGATCCAGACCTCCGCCCCCTCTCCCTCCCTCTCGGGCCGGTTCATCTTCGGCGTGAGGTTGCCCTCAGATTCCAGCCGAGCCAGCTCATTTCTTTTCATCTGTCACCGAAACTCAACACCCACGAGGCCCGAAGAGCCGGTGGCCCGAGATTAATGGGTTTGCTCAAATTACGTGGCACACTCAGGGAAAAACTCAGGGTTTTCTCCCCCCTCCTGTTCCTCTCTTTCTCTTTCTCGCTCTCTCTCTCTCTGTTCCCTCTGTTTGTTCAGCTGTCCCTCTCCCAAAGTGCACACCCCCCTCCTCGTCTTCCTCCTCTTTCCTGACTCTGAAATGCAGGATGGCTGGAGGAAACTCATCGGCTGGAGAACAGCAAACGCACAGCGAGCAGGAACAACAAACCTCAGCTGTTCTCACCTCGGAGAACGCTGCCAACAGCAACATGGTGAAAACAGAAAATACCTTGTGATTTCATAACAGCTGGCTGCAGCTTTACACTGATATAAGGAGCCCGAACAAAACCAAAGTAAGTGGTTTTGTTGCTAACCTAACGAACTTATTTTGTCGTGTAAAGACTTTGTGACGAGCAACACGAAAAAAAACAGCCAGTCTCTTTACACAAAATCCAACAGATAGCATTTTGTGACTATTTCTCCAACTTCCGCAAGACTATGTTGGATATTTAACAAGGAATGATTCATTTTAAATTGACCTTATTCCAATTATGTCTGTTTAATTTATTGCACACTTAAAAGGTGGGAAACTACCTCGAGGGCTTATCCAGATTGTTATAAAGTACAGTCGCCTGCAACCAGGTCACGAGAGTTTCTGCAAGAAACAAAACAAAAGTAAGAAAGTGATTGTTACGGCTATGTCGGGTAGACGACACTAAAGAGGTTCTTGATGAGCAGAAATGAATAGAAAGTAAATGGGAAGACGCGTCCTCTTTGGGACAAAAATTTATTTTGACAAAATTATGTGCCGCAACTTTTTAAAACTCATGGTCAAGTTTTAAAAATGACATCACACAGCATTTTCTCCATACACCAGCAGAATAACTGATTTGTCTCTAAAAGTTATGACTTGAACTGCAAAAAAGGTCAATTAATATTCTGTAAACCACGAGGATTTTATATTGCAAAAACTGATCTGAACGTATTAGTGCGTTTAGCTCATCATCGGGTTGTTGGGAGTATCTCTGGGTATAAACCTGTGCATGTAAACATCCTGGATGAATTGTTACACCGGGATTAACATGCACAGCAGTATCCAGGTTAATATTACCGGTGTGCGTGCAAACGCACTCTATAACATGTATCATTAGTCACATATTAAGGAAAATTATATCTTAGTTGTTAGCATTCTACGGCTAACGTCTGTACAGTCACATCAGCTGTTTGGTGGCTTATGAACATCGAATGTGAAAGCATCCCATTGATTTCCATGTGAAGAAGGTGAGAGGGAGATGGACTTTGCACTCAGCACATTTTCACGATGTGTGAAGAACTTCTACCGGTGACTGTTCTTACCTCACTGCTGAAAAGCTAATGGCAGCCATGCTAACGGTGTAGCTCCGGCGATGGCAGTGTTGGACGGTCGGTCCAGACAAAAAAAATAAATAGGAACAAATACGGCAATGAAATTTGTTACGGATATGTACTCTGCTGGATGGATCACAAAAACTGTTTTGTTTCATTATTGCACTGCTACTTCTACTGAGGTAAAGGATCTGAATACGTCTTCCCCCACTGTCTGTATCACACGTCTCTGCCAGCTGTACAGCTCTCTGTCGTGACATGACCGCGATGCTGCTGAGCCTTAGCAACAAGTGCTCACAATCCCCCCCTCTCACCACACTGCTCTGCTGAGCTGGCTTCGGGGTTTTAGGGTGGGGTGAACCTATGTTTACCCTGTGCCCCCCGGGTCATTGTGTCCAAACGAGCAGCTCGTTCAGGCAGGGCCCCGAGCCTCACTTCATCTGGAGTGTGTCCAAATCCAAACGCTGTTCAAAAGGTCAGTCGGCTCCCCGCATGAAAGACGACCCCAGCTCAGGCAGAACATGCTGTAGTCACACAATGGTCGGCCTGGCCCCTGCCACGTCAGCACTTTTTTTACAAATCAGCCCCACACACACACTCACTCACACACACACACACACACACAGACCCAGTGTGTGCTCTGTCAATATAAATGCCTATACGAATACTTGGGCATACTACTTCTACTTAATCTGTATACAACTTTACTTTTAAATACCCAAATTTCCTAAAAATCTATATTTAGTAGAAGGGACACTCCAGCTCTCCACCAAGACCAGTGGCGGAATAAGTACTCAGATATTTTACTTTGGTAAAAGCAGTAATACCACAGTGTAGAAATACTCTGTTACAAGTCAAATTCCTGCATTAGCATTAAAATATACTTCAAGCACATAAAGTAAATGTACTCATATTGCAGAATGAGCCATTTTAGAATGATATATGTGTTTCATGTTGCAGCTGGTAAACTTGGAGGTCATTTGAATTACTTTATATACTGCTGGGTAGCTTTATCTATAATAATATAAATCACATTTTACATTTTGTATTAATAATCACAATCTGAAATAAGTGGAGTGAAGAGAACAATATTTCCCCTGAATTGTAGTGAAGTAGAAGTATAAAGTACAATGGAAATACTCAAGTTAAGTACCTCAAACTTGTACTTAAGCGCAGTACTTGAGTATATATATTTGGTAGTGCTGGGCAACCATTAAAATATTTAATCGCATGAATTTTTTGCGATTAATCGCGATTAATTGCATTGTTATGGCAAAGTTCAATAATGAATTCAAAAGTAGTGTATTGTGCACTTTTATTTTAAAAGTACTGCTATATGAACAAAAGGGCAATAACATTTGGTTCATGAGATGCAGGTAGCATGTTTTATACTTAATGTGAATATAATTCATACTTTGTTGGCATCTTATTCTGAAAACCGGATGTTCGTCTGAAGAAACCGGATGTTGTCTCACGTTAATCTTTCTGCTAACTTTCAAAGTCCTTCGCTCGCTCCCGATCTGTGCCGTTTAAATGAGTTTACCGTGAATTTCAGCATATAGGTGAACTAAAATTACTGACTATAGGATGTTTGCTGGCTTTTATCCCACTGTTCTAATCATCCTCTTGTTGTTATGTATATGTATTGTCTCTTGTCTTTCAATAAAAAAAAAAAAAAATTTAATAAATTTAAAAAATGCGTTAATGCGCGATAAAATAATTGTCGGCGTTAATTAATGAATGCGTTAATGTGAAATTAACACGTTAACTTGCCCAGCACTAATATTTAGTTACTTCCCAGCACGGACTAAAACCCAAAATGACCTAATATATATTTAGTTACTTCCCACCACGGACTAAAACCCAAAATGACCTAATAACGGAAACAAAATAATATTTTCCTGTGGAGAAACTTGGGTCATTGCAACAATCAAAGCGAATACATGATATGCATGAAAACAAAATGCAAATTGAATAAATCAGCAAGAAGAAACTAAAATAAATAAATAATAATTGCAAAGATGAAACAGTTTAAGTTACAATATTAAAACTGAGATGGCGAGGAAAGTTTTAGGGGAAATGAGACTCCTGAATTAATCTCCTGGATCTATGCTGCGTACCACTGAGTGACTGAAGACCTGTCGTATGCTGTCGAGCTGGCTGACGAAACATCAAGCCTTTCACAAAGTCTGCAGGACAGGAGGGAGACAGAGTGGACACGTTCAGAGACCTAAAGATGAGGTTCAGCTGGCAGTCACCATCGAGACATTTCATGCTTTGTATTTGAGTTTCACTGATCCATCGTGGGAAGTGACTGGCAGGGTGGAAAAAAAGATTTTCAAATATTTTTTTATCGAGTAAATCAGAATGTTTCCATCACGCCGACGTTAAAACTCGATAATCCTGCAGAAGCTTGGCATGAAAAGGCTGCTTCCCTCCTTGTTGGGATGAAGATCACCTGCTCAATCAGTGAGAGTGGAAGCAGGTGTGCATCATTAAGTCCTCCAGGCAGCCAGAGACTTTTGGTTAAACTGGTTCTATGAGTGTTTTGTTTTTGTCCTTCAGCTCTTTGATGATATTTATTTTATTTAGGGTCGGGGGTGCCTTTTCTTTACCATTTTTTGAATATTGTTTTGCCTTTCTTCGACGTCCCATTAACGGTTTATATGCGGTGGTGACATTTAACCAAAATGATGCGCAATGGTAATGTTTTTCATTGATATCTGCACAGGACAACTACAGTAAAGGTTACGGTAAAGATCCGGGTAACGCCAACATGATATGGATGTTAGCTTTGATCTACACTACCACAACCTCTGCAGACTCCAGGTCGAGATGAAATGAAAGTACCTTTTGAACCCTTTTTCGATCACATCTCTGGTCATATTGTGCACCTATTTAACAATATATGCAACCAAAATTCTTTTTTTTAAATTTCTTCATATTTTTATATCAAAATCCAATCATAACTATGACGTGTGCTTACGTACGCTGGTACCAACCAATTTCAACAAATAATATCAAACCTAGTTTGTTCAACTAGCATGACACGGATGGGTTTACATCTGAGTTACCTGAAAGTCATGGTCTCCTACAGACTTCAAAGGGTGCCTTTTGCGTCAGTATCAACGTGAATGTTTGGAGACCAGGGATTGATTGGCTGGGTATTCGCCTGGGTTCACCTCCCCACTGCTCTTTGTACAGCGAATTGTCCAAATTCAAATCATCTGATGTCAGAATCAGAGAAGAGATGAGGAGTTTTGTTCTGATCCAAAATTTTGAACTGAGCCATGTTGGGGTTTCCTATTAATTATCATTTCTATCCCTAACATATGAACCCTCCGAAATCCCCCTGACAGTCCATCTTGCCCTGAGAGAAACATGTGAAAGGTGTGCGGTGGTGTGTTGGCTGGTGGAGGAGGAGGAGGAGGTGGCGTGGATCAAACCCAGCAGCTGCGCTCTCTATAATTAGCCGTTGAGGCGGGCAGAGGCTCCTGTGCCATTAATCAGTGAACTCCCAGCAGCGAGCACCAAGAAAGGAACGCCGTGCTGTGTTGACTCTTTTTCTGGAAAAGAGGTTTACGGAGCGAAAGGCCCAAATATAGCAGCCAGCGCCTTCAGCCGCGGCCCTGTTGCCTGGATATCCCTGCTGGAAGGTAAACAGAGGGGGACGCTGGATTTGCCACGTCAATGAGCTGGCAGGAAGTAAAGGCCACAGCGGGAGGGGGGGGGAGGCGATCCCTTTTATCCAGGCTGATACTTTATAACCTGAGAGCAGCAGGCCGGACTGTTTGCTGGCTGGGGAGGCAGTTTTACAGTAGAGCTGAGGGTTTAGAGGCAGCGTGCACCTTATCTGGCCCGACAGTTTTATTATGCAGCAGACGGAGTCGAGCAAATCTGATATTGATCACGTCAGACCTGCAGAGTTGAATACCGACAGGAAGCTCTCTGCTACAGCATCTGGTGGCTGGAAATAAGGTCCAAAGTGAAAGCACACAGGAGAGACTTGTCAGGCAAAGACGTCTGAACAAAACACCTAGAATGACAAACCAAAGAATATATCTTCTGATTAACACAGATTACATACACTGAAAATATTCTTTTTAAAGTGAGAACTGAAGATGTTAATGATCTATGTTTTGAGGTGCCAACAAAGATGTTTTTTTCACTGAGTCAGCCCTGAAGACTAGACACTAACCAAGTGTGTCTGAGCACACTGACACTGATAAGATATGGCAAGAAAGGTCCCTGTTAATGTGTCCTGGTAAGAGGTGTAGAGAGTACAACTCAAGGACAGTAACATAATAAATAAATATATTTTATAAAGGATAAGGCTAGTTTTCTATATTTTTCTGTACTGTCAACAAATCCTAAACCAGCTATGTGTTAGTATATCTCTCAATGCTTTCCGACATTCCCACCACTGAAATGACTAGTTTAATTAAAAAAATATATAAATAAAGGCTTAGTTATTTCCTAAAACATCTGGTCACTGGAGTTTTTATCAAACAAACAGGAGGAAAGAGTGCGATTGTTGGGGACTGTTTGTTGGTGTGTATGTGGGGTTGAAACAAAATAAACTACATAATTGTGTAATTTCTGGACAGCTCGGAAGAATCAGCCAAGTGGAAGCATGTAAACAGTAAATAGAGGAGGAGCTAGGACAGAGCCTTGAGGTACTCCTCAGTTCAGTTGTGAAATAAGTGACATCAGGCTCTTGTGCTCCAGAGGTAATGCATGGTAGCAGAATCAGTTCTGTTTGGTTTCATTTGTTAATGTTGATTTTACAGGGGTACATTCTGTACATACAAGAAACCAAAAGTACACAGAGGCGGCGCTACTGGTAAATGTTAACTGTCAACAAACATCAACCTTTTCCCCTCAGACAAACCAATTTGGAAATAATGAATACAAGATGTCAACTCTGAGAACAATGTTTATCTTCCAGAGGTCTCTTCCAGTGGAGGTAGTTACATGAGGCATTTTTATTGTGATTGGGTTATTATTATCCGGGAACATGTAAATGCACCTATGTGCTTTGTTTCCAAACCTTAAGCAAGTGTTTTTATTTTAACCATAGTGACGAAGGTCCGCTAACTTTAAAGTAATTTGAACCCAAACGATGATCTTTCCCTTATTCTAAAATGGTATTTTTTTGCCCAAACCAGACCAACCCTTAACCATGGCAGTCTCAGGACACACAATGGTTGATTTTTGTTGTTGTTGTTGTTGTCACGGTTTTGTGAGGCAAAGATAAACACTGATGCTGAGTCTCATTTCAGAGAAGATCAGCGTAAGTCTTAAAGTAGGTATTATCTCATGAATCCTGGCTACTGCCCTGTTTGTTGCCCTTTAAGCTTTTCTTCATACTCACTTTGATTTTGATTAAAGATTCATTCATACACTCATCCGGTCTGCAGAGTATCAAGTTCTGGCAGAGTTTTTGGTTCTTCTTCTTCCTCTTCCCTTAAGCCTCGTTGTTTCATCTGCTTTTTGGCAAACATCTCAGAGGTCTGCTCTTTAAAAAGGAGCTCCCATCCTTCCGGCCCCTCTGTTTAGCCTCAGCTTTGAGCGTTAGCTTTTAAATACAGTGTGGTCTGTGCTGAGCAGGGCGGAGCTGGTCTCTCGGCCGTGTTGGGGGGCCCCCGGATCATCTTCTTCAGATCTGCTTTGTAATTAAATATCCCCCGCAGCAGCACAGGGCCGCTTACAGAAGGGAAGAACTGCTTCCCTGCCAACCGTCTTCTGGTAAATGTGTTACAGCTGCTCAGCACTTTCAACCAGGCTTGCCCAATATTTGGGTTGTTTCCCGAATCAAAGTCCAACGTCCCCCCCACCTCGGCCTCCTGCCCCGCCTCCCTGCAGGAGGCAGCTATATTTGATATGTGTGTGCGTCAGCATGCCTCCTCTTTATCTCCGGTAACATCAGGTTATGTCATGTGTCACAGAGACAGTGTTGTCCTGAGGCTTCTGTTGCAGCGCTTCAAATCCTGTCTCAACTGTAAACTTTTAGCTCGACAAAGAAAAAATAGACATTTAGAAAAACAAAAATAATATCTTGGCAATACTGTAGACTGTATTAAATATAAACGCAGTCTCCCCAACGTCACCTATAGGTGTCTGAAGAGTCGAGGAGCTCAAAGTGGGTGGCTCTCTCAGTGATGACACAGCCTGGCTCGTGGCTAAAAATGGACAAAAGGGGAGATAGTGTTTGGATCTGAAGTGGGCCCTGGTGACAAGTGACGAGCGGCGGCACCCACCTGCAATGCGACCTTATTATGCCTGGCTTTAAGCCTTAATATGATTTAAACGGGTGAGTTATAATAAAAAGTCACCCCCCCGTACAGTTACCAGGCTGTAAACATGATTATTTCTGCGGTAAAGTTGCACATTTTTAACTTGGAGGTCGATGTGGATTGACCCACTTTTGGAGCCAGCCTCAAGAGGAGTAGTTTTTTTTGGCACTTCCGCGTTGCCTTCATTTCTCAGCACCAGAGGCTTACGCTTCGACTTCAGGAGCACCACAAGCATTAAGCAGGACGATTACATACCTCAGGAGGTAGAGCGGTCGTCCACTAAGCGGAAGGTTGGTGGTTCAATCCCTGGCTTCTGCAGTCTACATGTCAAAGTGTCCTTAGGCAAGATACTGAACCCCAAATTGCGTGTGCGTGAGAATGATTAGTGCGCCTGAGGATGAGGCGTCACCTTATATGGTAGCCTCTGCCACCAGTGTAGGAATGAATGAATGAATAGGTGAATGCTGACTTGTGTTGTAAAGCAGTTTGAGTGGTCGCTAAGACTAGAAGTAGTTCATGTGGATTTCGTAAAGCGACAAAAGTGAAAAATATTTGAAGGAACATACAAGTATTTAATTTGAGAGTTTGGTGTGTTGTAATTGTGTTAGACGGGTTCAACTCCCGGAGTGTCTTGATACTTTTGGCCATATACTGTAATTTTTTAGCTTAACTTTAATGTTACACATTTAGGGTTTTAAAAGAGTGTTTCCTCGTTCGATAAAAAAGTATGTTACCCTCTTATTTCTGCAGCTTTTTTTCTTTGACCAGTTGACCTTTAAGCCGTGAAATAAATACAAATCTTATCTTGGAATTACAACATACACCATGTGGCAATACCGCGAATTGAGTGTGTATTGTGTGTATGTGTGTGTGTGTGTGGGGCTATTGTTGAAAGACAAAGTCCAGAGGGAATGTGCATGCAGCTTTGGGCTTTGGTTAGTTGTACAACAGCAAACACGTGGTGGGAGACGGTCTGCTGCTCTTTTTACAGACAATTTAGCTCTGTGTTGACCTGCTAACGCTGCGTTGAGCGCATTTAACCAAATGTCAAGCTATTTCCACCATGTGATATACATTACCGTGTGTGTGTGTGTGTGTGTGTGACGAAAGCCCGCATCAAAGCAGGCCTTTACAAATGTCCCAGAACGCTTCCCTGTGGACCGCCAGAGCACAAAACAAGCCGGTTTTAACCCTGCAAGCCTAAAACTGTTGATTTCTGCCCCCCAGAGAGGAGGATCCACCAGATTAACATCCAGATGAGGAGGCCCGTGTCGCTGCCAGGGATGAGGAAGAGATTCCCCATCTGAATGGCAGTCAACTGATAGCGGGCGGATAAATGCAGGCAGTGTGGAGGCAGGGAAAATCAGGTCACTGCTGCTCTGAAACAAGGACACACATTTTTATTTCCTCCCTGCTGCTGTTCCAAAGAGGGGAGGGAAAACGACTGGAAAACAGGATTTATAGTCTGGGTTATTTTCATTGGAGTCATGAGGTTTCCAGACAGCTGTTCTTCCTCGGAGTGCTCCAGCAGTATGTCACCTCGCTGACATTAAAGTCCACAAACCCAGAGGGACTTTTAGAGGACTCTAAAGCACTGCAGCCTGCTGGAGGAAAACACCTCCGCTTTAAAAGTCTCACCTTTCCTTTTAATTCTTTTAGGCGAACTCTTAACGACGGCATGTCATTAGTCAACATATCTTTGTGCCCAGTTTCCGACAGCACAAATCAGCAGTAACGTACGTCGGTGTCAGCACCGACTGCTACAACAGGGCTGCAGGGAAAAGTGAAAGACTTTTGGAGCCTTCAAAGGAAGAACAGATGTGCTTGAAGTCACACCGGCGTCTTCTGAATTCAGTGCGTTTATAGGCACATCACAGACCAGTGTTTTAATATGTAATGTGGATACATCTGCTAGTTTTCTTCTGATTTCTAATGAGCTGCATGTAAATGAGGTGAATTACTGTTGACTGTTCAGGTGAACACACGTTTTTTGATTTCCTTCCCTTCAACCTGCTTGTGTGTCAACCCTGTTGGTGATAAAACTGGCAGGAATGAAAATAAATGTGCAATAAAACACAAACAAAACATGTAAAATGAATATAAGTCAAACTATATGCAGAAGAAAAGGGACGCTGTCCGTGTGGACATTACTCGCGTGAGAGACGCAGTGTTTGATCCCCGTCATCGCCGAACTCCGAGACAGGAAGTCAGATTCTTTGTTATTGTTTTGAAATCTGCTCTCAATCAAGTCCTCTCTCCCTCCTCCTCCTCCTGCTCCTCCTCCTCACTCAAAATCAAGTTTGTGGAGTTGAGATATGTAAAAGCACACTGAGGTGGTTTTATGGGGGTTTCTGTTTTTTTTCTTCTCCCCCTTGATGAAGAAAAGAAGCTTTCTGTGCACCAGTGTGTGGTGACATCAGAGCCCAGCGGGGGAGGAAGAAAAGCGAAAAAGAGAGCGTGTGAGAAGACGGAGGGAGGAGGATTTTGAGATGATTTCATCCATCATGTGAATGGCGGCCAATGGAGGATGCTGGCACTCCCTGACATGGTTGTCTAAAAATAGACGGCAGTGTGGCGGAGCACGACTTTATTCATGCAGAAGAAGAAGAAGCAGCAGAAGAAGGAGAAGAAGAAAGGCCTCCTTCAATCCTCCACAAGAAAGAAAGATGGATAAGAGAGACGGATATCGGATCTGTGTGTATTCTGACCAGGTGTCATGATGGACCTGCCAATCAGGCAGCTCCAGCTGTGGCTTGAGTTCATCAACTCAGCTAATTTTCAAAAAAAGTGACGTCACACCGTCTGAAACGACCGTTCTAGTATTCGTGCACATCCAACATTTCGTAACTACGTGGATTCGGATGGGCAAAAAAAGGCCGGAGAATTAGTGTTTGTCGCAAGGAGAAATCCACAAAAAGTATAAAAGATCGAGACGTTTCCGCTTCAGCTCTGATCCGAGCGATCGCCTCTGCAGAGAGTAAAACGGAGGTTTTTTTCAGAGGTTTTTTTTCATACTGAATGACTTATTTCCCAAAAAAATATCTGGTGAACACAAGATTTAAAGTGATGCCTTTTCTGTGGACAAAATCAGTTTTACAGATTTGTCTATTCAATCGACTAAAAGATTAGTCGACAAAATCGAATGAGTGTTTATCGACTAAGAATTTCTTTGTTCGAGGGCGGCCCTAAAATATATCTTACCTTACTTACTGTAAGAACCTAACTTTGTATGGTAAACTCAAGCAATTCAAATAACCCCAAAATGTAACGTGTGCAGTAAGTTTACAAGCGGCTTGAAACCTCAGTAGAGCTGCAGAAATGATGATAGTTCTCCGTGGTTTCATTACACAGAAAAGTATCTAAAAGTATGGATTAGTGCATCTTTAACGTGACAGCTAGGCTACATGCTAACACACATGATGAACAAAACGCTGGTGAGAATATAGCAGCTGCTGACCTTTAACCCTGTAACCTCCACCAGCACCTCACTGTATCATGAGGGTGTCATCACACTGCAGATCACTTTATCTGTGTGTGTGTGTGTGTGACTCACACTGTTATTAAGCCCTGCATGAGTGTGTTATGGAAGCCACACACACACACATAATCACTCATAATTGTATGCGTGTGTAAAATGTACTGACACATATCACATGTGGTGTGATGAAATGTGTGTAGCTGCTGCGTGTAAACAACCTCTCTCTCTCTCTCTCTCTCTCTCTCTCTCTCTCTCTCTCTCTCT
>NW_022280142.1:754626-811248 GCF_004355925.1 Anarrhichthys ocellatus
CTCTCTCTCTCTCTCTCTCTCTCTCTCTCTCTCTCTCTCTCTCTCTTCGTCTTGTTTCTCTTCTGCCTCGTCAGTGTTTCATCTGGAGGCGGGGCGGAAGTGCCGACATGTGTTTCTAATCCCGCCGCAGGTCAGAGCCAATCATCCGACTCTGATTATTTCAAAGGCTCTGACGCAGTAAACACACACACACACACACATGCACACACAGCAAGATGAAGCGAGTGTTTCGCCCTGCAGCTTGTATCGCTTCTCTTCTGTGTGGAGGGTGGAGCTGCGTCGCGTCAATCAGACATCAAAGAGCAGCGGCTGCTCGTTTTTGTTATTTTTCACCTCCACCACCTTTTGTTTGTGACGTGGACCGACGGATCGGCAGCCGGGTCGACGACCTTTGACCCTGTGTTTCCTGCCCACTCCGACCGCCGCGGTCTGCGTCTGCTCTAGAGATTTAGTCCTATTGAAAGATGTGATATTTATTGTAAGTAAAGCGGACGGGTTAATTGGTATTATTCTCTTCTCTCTTCTATTCTCCGTTGACAAAAACAATCATTTCACTTCCCAGAACACGGGGGTGTACATACAACCCCACTTAAAAAACATCTGAACCAACTCTTTCAGTTGTTTCCAAACTAGTCGACACTAACTTCTAGCGTTCACATCATTCATAAGCTTTTCGGTTAACTTACTTTGGTAACCTACCTCACTGCTTTTTGCTAACGGCTGAGCGGGCGTTTACGTTTGAAAAAAAAAGAGAAAGTGAACTGAAGTGAAGTAAAATTAAACGATTTGAAGTGAATTTAAGTAAACGTGTAGCTACCCGTCATTCTTTGGTACTAGCTGCCCTTTCGCTTTTTCCTCCAATTTGTTTTAGCTGAACGTCACAATTCTCCCAATTTGATCGGAGCGTCATTCGGATCATCTGTTGTGTAGGAAGAGAGGACCGACTCCCTAATTAAGAATTAAGAGCAGCTTGACTTAATGCAGTGGGACCTAGTTTAAACAACAAAAATTTGAAATAAACTTTTGCGGTCATGTCAGAATATTTAACCCATACAATTATTATAATTTTCTCAATTATTCCCAGCTTCATCTATATTGTGGAGTAGTTTGTATGAGTCAACAACAGCGAAGAAGAGTTAGTCATGGACAGGTCTGGTGCTCTTGCTGTTATGAAACAGCTGCCTGTGAACAATACTTCCACTGAATTTTCACCGTCTTCACACATCAAAGGCTCGTCCCTGTTTGCTGCTGCAGGCTGTGAAATATGACTTTATTTCCCCTCCCACACTCCATCCAATCTGACAGCTCCGACTATTAACCGCGGTGCGCGCGTGTGTGTGTGTGTGTGTGTGTGCGTGTGCGCACGTGTGATTGTGCGTTGCATAGCCCCTGGCTGTGACTGCATATACAATCCAGTTCTCGCCTCGGAGCGCTGGGTTTTCTTAACGTCGGTTGCTCTTTCCGTCTCGTGTTGTGTAAGAGCCGCAGCCCACACAGACGAGCCGAGAGCCCGGAAAAACAAGCCCCGCGGCTCCCCATGGGGCCGTGAGCCCGAAGGCACAGGGCCACTTTTATCACACTTAAAAGGAGAAATCCACAAAACCCACTTTTTTTTTTTCTCACTCCACTTTTCCCAAAAATATCAGATTTTTTTAAGGTGAGGATGTGAAATTCGGGACAATGAAATTGTGGGTGGGTGTGGTCATGTTCCCGTGATGGGCGTGGCCTCCAGCACATTATATTTAGTGCATAGACTGTATACAAGATGTGGACATTTTGTTTATTTTTTTGGGAACCAGAAGTGACACGAGATGGTGGAGCTAACGCTGAATAAGACCATTTTTTAGGCGACCAAAAAAAGTTACATTTAACTTTCATGAAGTGAAAACACAATGTGAAAGGACTAAAGTTGTAAGATGAACACACGGACAACGCCGTGGTGGCGACCAGTCAATCCCAAAGGAAAGAAGACAAGAACATTTTGAATGACAGATAATGATGCAACAGGGGCAGCAGCCTCTCACAAAATGATTTTAAATGAACTATCAATTCATCCCTGAATTCTATCAAATGATATTGTTGAAATAAAATCAACATTTACAATATTTTCCATCATTGTTTATTTATGATTAATAAAAGCTTCTACGTTTCCTCTGCTGTCCTAATTCTACTTTAAAATTCCATGTTTGTTTCCCTGTAGTTTGGTTTGTCGTTGGGTGAAATGAGATGTGAGTGGTTGTTGTTGTTGTTGTTGATGAGCCTTTTAGCCTCCACCTGATCCTGTCCTTTCATTCGCTCATTCATTGAGTCGTCCCACAGGTGGAGCAGGATTTCCACCACGACCCTGACAGCTTCACATGTTCTCATCTTTTTCCCAAGCTAAAAAAAAAAAAAAAACAGACCCAACCCTACTCTAATAACAGCCTGCGCATCGTAGCTGAACTCCAGGCAGAGGCAGAGATTTCTCCCCCTCTGTCATTGTTAGCCGTGAACATCTGGTTCCCAGCCATGATTCATGGAGGAGCGTCTCCCTCCTCCTCCTCCCCCTCGGCCGTGGTTGGAGATGGGATCGAGTTTTGTGGGAAGGGGGGGGGGGGCACTTTGGTGTCAGTCACAGCCTCATGGAAAGTTATCCAGCGGGCCAGGGGTAGGATATGTTTAGATGGTGGCGGTGGTGGTTGAGGGGGATGAAGAAGGGGGGGGTGCATATTTGTGAGTGGATGTTTGAGTCCGGGCCCTTTGCCAAGAGAGAGAGAGAGCTGGAGGGAGGATGAGGAGGAGGGAAAACATCCTATTTTAGGATGATTTTGTTTTCTTGTTCAAGATAAATCATTTTATCAAGCAACAGTTGCATTTGTTTCCTTATAAGAAGGAATCTTTGAAAGATATTGATTTTATTTATTTTTCTTCAAGCTGGCAAGAAACAAGTCGGGTCACTGTGCAACATTTTAAGGATGCACTAATTTGTATTTATATATCGACAATAGATCAACGTGGAATGTGTAGTTTTTGGACTCTTCCACCTCCTAGCTCTGGTTTTGTGTCACATTCCCTGTCTGGTTCAGTGTCAGGCTGCCGTTGAATAGACCCAAAATGAAAAAAGACATCCAATGACTTTTGAAAACCACTTTTCCTCGACCTCAATGGAAAACATCGTGAGGTCAAGAAAAGATGAGAAGGAGAATTCTTAAGGACTTAGGAAAAGACAACCGTGGTGCTAAGAGAATCCAACTGCACTTACATAATGCAACAGATGTTTTTTTTAAAGCAACATTATTAATAAAAAATGTGTTTGTTTATGTCTGCAAACAGCAGACAGACAGTTTGAGACTAGCTGGTGAACATAGTGGAGCATTTAGCAGCTAAACAGACAAAAAATGGAGCTAAAAGAAAATATTAGACTCACATTCATCAGGAGGACCGGTAGTAGGGGATGGACCAAAACGCAGAGAGACACAGGAGCAGAAGGATGTTTAACGGTGATTTAATAAGTATTCTGCAAGTTCTGCATTCTTCACAGCAGCTTCACGGTCCTTGCTCGTCAGCGGCTGCAGCACATTTTTTCTCAGTACTTTTTTATTGCTTATGTTTATTTCCAGTTTATTCCGTGTTGACAAATATTGCTACTGAAAGAGTATTTTTAAAATCCGTTTTGAATAAAAATAGTGTTGAGACAGTAACTGTTTCTGTTACTGCATAATAAACAAAGATAATGTTGACTGTGGTTATCTCTCTGCAGCAAGTTTCAAGTCTCTGCATGTGGATTTTCACAGAAATAAATTGAAACCAAAGTCTGTCTGAAATGAAGCATTCATCAGTACACAAACACATGATGACGCTCGGTGTTTTTTGTTTTTTTCCCCATCGTCAAAGAGCCTGCATTCAGACTGAGGAAGCTTTTTCCTCCTGCAGAGAAAACCCAAAGTGAGGAATCGTCTACGAAGAGGAAAGCCAAGCTTCCACTGTGGTTGACCTACTTTCACTGAGAGCCAACCTCCATCAAGGGGAAAATGGCAAAAAGAAAAAATATGGAAACCAATCCAACCAATCCTCAAACGCTGCACTCACTCTGGGTTCAGAAGAACTAGAAAATGGGATTTAAATTGCTCTAAATATGGATGTTTGGGAGCTCTGAAATCTTTTGGGGTTTGTGTTTGTGCATATTTTTCCTTACACAGAAATATATTTTATATATTTATAAAATATATATATCCCAGCCCGTTTCCAATCTCTATGCTAAGCTACGCTAACTAAGTCCTCCACACTAAACAAGATAGTGGTATCGATCTCTACTAACTCGTCTGAGGAAGAAAAGCATGTTTGCCAAAATGTCAAAATATTTTTTTTTAGGATCGGGACTCTAAGGACCTGAACGTTCACATGAGGATCTGTCAGGACATGTTGGTGTGACGGAGGGACAAATGGACGCTCCTACATCACCAAAAGGGAGTAAAAATAGATTCACTAGACCAACGCTCACTTACCTCGCTTCCTGAGAGAGCAGAGGGGGTTGCTGGGTAGACTTGGTGGCTATACTTATCCAAAGGCACAGTGGGAGTGTTATATATATAGATATATCTATATATATATATATATATAGAGAGAGAGATAAATGTATACACACACATGTAGATAAAACCACCATCCTAACGGTGGAAACACCCCTCCTTTGACTATGTGTGTGTGTGTCTTTTTCTGGATACATCAAGTTATATTTAAAACAAACATCTGAACCCCGACCCAGTGAAACCTAAAACCACTTTTACCCTTTACACACACACACACACACACACGTTTGAACCCCTGTACTTGTGAGAACCCTCACTGACTTGAGACATTTCCTAGCCCTACACCTAATTATGACCTTCATCCTTAACCCAAGTGTTATTCATCAAATACAGGCATGAAATGTTTCTTACACAAAATGTCCTCTCAACTCACTTTCCCAAACTCTTGTCACTGTTCAAATCTTTCATTTTCCATAAATGTCTTCACCGTCCACATTGACCACGCTTTTGAAATGATATCCTTACTTTCCAAAATGTCCAGAAAATATGTAATGTATTTTGAAAATTGACTTTGTTTTAAAGTAATTCCCCCACTTGCCAAAAATGTTCTCACTTTTTGAAAAAGGTGCTCACTTTCTCAAAAATATCTAGACTTTCTAAAACTTTGTGGACATTTTCAGAACTTTCCAAAACTTGTCAAAGATGTTCCCACTTTCCAAACTTTGCAAAAATGCAATTGCTTACCAAAGGTCTCTCTTGCAAAAAAATGTTCTCGTACGCCATAGTGTCCCGTGAATTTAAAAAATCTTCTCATTTACCAAAAATATGCTCACAAAAATGTATACAAATGTCCTTACTTGCCAAAACTGTTCTTCCTTTCCAAGATGTCTTAAGTTATCCTAAAAACTTTCCAAAAACGTCCTCAAAAGCGTCCTCTATTTTGAAAACTGTCCACACTGGTCGTAACTTTCCAAAAGCTCACATACCCTCTGGTATGCACGACAAAACAACAACAATATGTGAATTAAACTTTCATGTTCGGATTTCTTTGCTGCTGAATTATTTTTAAAAGTCATTTTAAATTCTGTGTTCTCTAAAGTTTCCTTGAGTAAACAGAGCCTGTTTACTTGCTTTGCGCTCTGCCCTACTTTTATGTTACAGAGGAGAAGCCCATTTATTTTTCTTCTTTTCAGAATCAGGCCTGTGTCAAACGCTCTCGGCCTCATTTTTTTGTCCTCATCTTTTAAAGATCGGCTGCTAAAAAAGTAAACACATATTAATGAATAAATAAATATAGATGCACAATGCAAACATGAAAGGCTCGATCCAAAATAAGCTCAGAGGGAAATCACACTAACTGTTAACAGCAGCAACGCGGGCTTCTGGTGTTGTGTTGAATGTGGTCGGCATCAGAACTTAACACCTTTGTTTGACCTTTGGGCTCCTGTGATACTCCAGCTGCTCTCTTATGAAGGCTCCAGCTGAAGTTCCTAAAAGGATGCTGGTTATTTCTGGCTCTGTCAAAGTGTCTAATGGGAGTTTTTACATCTTGATTTTAGACTTGATTGATTTTTCTAATGGAGGAGCTACAATCTGCTGCTTCATCTCACACCACAACAACTATATCTCTTTTTACCTTTTGCCTGTTTTCTGCTATTTTATTGCTGAACTTCTCTTTTGTTTTCGATTGCTTGTCTTTATTGTATTTGTTGTTTGTGATAATTGAATTTTCAGAAACTATAACCACAATTGTTTTCACTGAGTCACTCGGCATAACGCATGTGGCTTAAATTCCTTGAATGTAAAATGAGGTTTGGCGTGGTGTGGTGTCTCGTAGTTATTCAGACATGTCTGGACTTGTTTTTCCACCAGCGTCACATCAGCATATGGATTTTTAAAGATTTAAAATCAGGTCTCACACTAACATGCATGCTGGTGTGTAAATCTGTAGCTGACACAAACAAAGCAGCCAAACTCAAAACGTCCACGTGTTTTCCTGCAGCTCGGAGCACATGGCCCGGTGTGCGTCCCCTGTATCGGGTGTCGAGGTAACCAAAGACACCTGACCAGTGCTCATGTAAGTAAGCCAGCCCCCGGTCAGTTATATTTAGACCGGGGGCTACAAAAACATTCTCCCAGCTCCGCCTCGGGTTACGAGCCACTCAGGTTTGCACAAGCGATGTCGGGGAACTGGACGGAGAACGGTCGAGGATTTATGGCCGACAGATAAAAACGTATTGGGTAGCGCTCAAGGACACCTCACTCTGCACTACGTGACAATACGACGACCCGAAAAAAGATCCAGGGAGAGTCGAGGCACGAAACCCAATCAGGAGCGCGAGACTGACGCCAACACGTTGACTAAGTAGAGGGCTGGCATCCTGTCGCTGCTCGTCTCGACTGAAAGAACTTACCACAGTCAGATTTCAGTCAGTATGCTTTGTTTAGGAAAGTTGTATTTTAGATTTTCTTTGTATGAATATCAATCAGCAGACTTTAAATGGCAGTAGATGTTGGTTAATCACAGTTCATCAATGGACACACACACCTGTTGAACCAACATTGACGGTCTGTCCGGTTAAGAGGAAGGAAAGCTGTCACTCACTGCTCAGATGAGCTGATGATGCACACCTGCAGACAATCTGCACCTGAACGAAGATCACATTTACACTTTACACTGTGAAACTAACCTGCATGCTGGCTCATGTTCACCAACAAGGGTTGAGTCACACTGCATCAATCATGTTTTTCAAGGTCAGTTCACAATGAACAGCACCCTGTTGGGTTTTCAGTGTCAGTCCCTCAGACTCAAAGAGCGAGGGCTTCATTAAAAACTTCTAGAGCTGCAATGTCGAGGTTCATTAATCATCCCCCACAGCTGCTTGAGACCAGAACGTAGACACAATGAGATGCGATCATAACTGCTAATTAAAGAAGTTGTTCGGAGGCTGTAGAGGAAATATACACGACATAGGCTGACAGAGCGTGGTGGTTACAAACCTCAGTTACATAGTGTTTCCTGGGAGGTGTCGACAATCTGAGGAGGATGTCTCCTTTAAGGTCTGATCCATCTCTTTAATCTGATTCCATGAAAACTGCTGCTCACAGCGGTACAGATAAACCAGACTCCTCTTCAACTGCTGCAGCAACAGGGCTGCGGGACGTCCACACACACTGGTGATAACAGGTCTGACTGTGTGTGTGTGTGTGTGTGTGTGTGTGTGTGTGTTTCTGGGTTTCCTGGAAACATCCTGCTGTGCCCGATCAGGAGCCGCGGGGCAGCCAGCTCAGCAGATTGAGCTGAGTTTGTATCCGTTCGTCCTCTCAGAGTTCAGTGTTATTCTACACCGACGCTGGCAAAGAGCTCTTCTGGACCTGAAGCCTCATATCAACTCACAGAGGAGGAAGAGTCCTCAACAATAATAAGTCTCACTCGTATACTTCATATAAGAAGTGGACCTGTCACCGAGACGTCTCCCATTAGTTCGTGATACGACTTTTCGCCATCTTGGTTCTTGGCCGTCGCCATCTTGTTTTTTTGCAACTAGAAGTGACCCGGAAACGCTGAATAAGACGTCTTTAGGTGACCAAAAATGTTACAGTTAACTTTCATGAACAGAATGTGAAAGGATTAAACCTGGGCCCTGGTTTTGTGCATGCTGGCTCACTGGACTGGCTGTGACGGTGTGTCGGCGTGGAATGGAAACATATTCTAACACACATTCGACGGCATCCCCCCAGATGTGCCGATCACTGGGACGAGGAAAACGCAAACCCATATTTTCAGTTTCATAACATAAGAGATGCTTTCCAGTTCTATTTGTGACCTTTAGGGGAAGTGTTCAGTGTTCAAAAGTGTTTGAAATGTGGGCAAGATGTCTGGTTTTCCTGTTCATGTCACGTCTGGAGCTAACTTAAAATTGGTAAATGTATAGGTATTTGAATTATCAATAACAGTTGAGGGTTGAATTTGGATTGGCAAATGCATTTTCTGGAATCTGCTGGTCCGGGTTTTAGCAGAAATAATGCCGACTCATCAGATGTGACTTTACTTTAATGATCTTCCCACAGGAGTTAGACAGATGGGTCATGGTGACAGGAGGGCGTGTGGTTGATATGTGACCCTCTGATAGATCGAAGCACCTCCACACTGTTGCTGTCCCCTTCAGTTGTTGCTCTGGCAAGTGGGCCAGGCCTGCAGCCGGTCCTGTCACTGTGACACCATCATTGATCTCCAGAAATATCAGTGTTTGATTAGTGACATCTCCAGCCACTGTATCTCTCTGATAAGTCCAGGCCTGTTGGCGGTGACGTTGAGGCCGGGCTGACGCGTGGCTGCGCAGCGACTCAAAGCCAGAATGGCGAGCGTGTAATCTCCTAAATGAGAATTGACTGGCGCTGTCAGAGTTGAGTCTGCGGATGGAGCTGCCATTATTGTAATTAAACCAGGCCAGGGGAGGTGTGAGGACAGCGAGGGGAGGAGACGACAGAGCACGCAACACTGAGAGATTTTTATTTTTATAGCAGAAACAAAGAGGATTAATGTTTAATACCAGAAACCTTTTTTGTGATTAAAACCAAAAGACAAGGGGATGAGCAAGGCTGGCGGCAAACAGTGGAACCGATTAACTCTGGGTTCGGTTGTCAAAGATGCCATTTTTGCTGCCAACAGGATGAAGCGCGAGAGGAAGAAAATCTGAAATTAGAGTGTCATCCAGTACAGCGATACTGTTTGGTCTGTATGTCCAGTGAGAGACATCTCAACATTTCATTTTGTAGTTATTAATAAACATGGAGGATTACGGTTGAAGCAGAGAGGCGGTTTCTGGCACAACTTCACCTACTTCCAAGGTGCGTGAAGGGAAAAAAGTTTGGAACACATTGGTCTAAATACAGTTATTCTAAATACTTGAGGTGTCGCCGGGGTTTTGACCTCTTGGGATTATCGTTGAATAACATGAATTGAGTTTCCAGTATTTCCAGGGAATTCTTGCTATAATCTGGTCCGATACCACAGCTAGCAATAGCTTTGATTATCAATGAATCCTACAATTATTTTCTCAGTTAATCCATTAATCATTTTGTCAATACATTATCAGAAAATAGTGAGGTATTATAGTTTCTCACAGCCCAAGGTGATGTTTTGTTTGCAGATATTCAGTTTAGTATCAAATATGACAAAGAAAATCTAATGTTTCACCATTTTGCTTGAAAAGGTATAGCAATCAGTTGCTGACGAGTTTATTTTAAATCTTCTATTCGATTAACTGACTAATTACTGAGTTTTTATTGGAGAAAATTGAGAATTGACCACAACACCAATCTGGTCAGGAGATCTGTTCATCTGTTGAACTTGAATTTGGTGAAGCACGAACACGTTTCATCTGTTGACAAAACAATATCACCTCAAGGTCCATTTAGTAGCTGTTCTGGATCACATGATCTTCATTAGCAGATACAGGATGCAGGTTGTCACTAAACTGTAAATGCTGCAATGATGAATCTCAGCTTTAATGCAATCATGGACAGGAAGTCCTTGAAAACGAAAAATTCCAACAGTTTCATGACAGTTTAGCAAACTGAAGATGAAGATCATGTGTTACGATTGAAAGCTCTGGAGTAGCTACTAAACGTTTGTAAGCTGCTGTTCCCAAAGTCAAGAACGAACTTTGAACCTCAGTGTTTTTCTACTCTCTGCTCCTGTTAATCATTTGACCCGTCAGGCAGCCTTTTCTCACTCCCAGGACGTCAAATACGACGCTAGTGCCCCTCGGAGTCTCGATACCGGCGCACAAGGCTCCCTTTAGCATCAGTAAGAGCTGCACCAGGCCTTCAACTAGTTCCAGTGTAAACCCGTCCTCGTCATTATGAGACGCTCAGAGCAACGGATGTACTATAAGAGAGTAAAAGTCTGTTGTTGGCCAGGTCAAACAAACACAAGACTTTCACCCAGGGGACCTGAGCTATTTTTACTAACAATGTTATACCACATGATGTTACATCAGGTAACGTTTGAGCTACATAACACACATACTAAATTTCAACTTTAGTATATAATGGACTTGCATTTGTATAGCTCCTTTCCAGTGTTCCGACCACTCAAAGCACTTTACAGTATTCACACCCATTCATACGCCGATGGCACAGCTTTCGGGGGCAATTTGGGGGTCAGTGTCTTGCCCAAGGAGACATTGTCATGGACTGGAGGAGCCTGGGATCAAACTGCCGATCTTCCGATTGGGGCACAGCAGCCATCTTTGAACTTTAGCGAGACATAGGACCTAAACATGATCTTTTTTTTCTAAATCAACCAATTCGTTTTGTTGCCTAAAGCTAAACGCAACAGTTTCACAACGTTAACCATGTGCCTATAATGAGTGAAGCCATGCAGGGCCAAAATATGGAGAGTATGGATGAGAACAAGTTTCCTCAGATGTGTCTTGTGACCTTGTCGGGGTCCCAGCTGCCAGGTTGGGAACCACTTCTCCATAGGCTTGTAAGTGGCACAGCGAGGTTAATTTGTATGTTGAATACGAGTTGAAATAAGAGGCAGATTAACTCAAGAGGACTTGTAGGACGGCCACGTGTTTGCCGGCTCCATCCCTCGCTATTCCGGGGGGGCGTTCAGCTGGTGAAAGCCTGGATACGAGCATGCGTTGCTGGGATGCTTTCGTAGGGCGAGTGGGTGCAGAGTGGAGAGCTGTGGAGGGTGTTAACCTCAAAATAGCAATCAGCTCCCACTCAGACCCCCAGCAACAGCCTGGTGTTTACATACAAACAACTCGCACAACACTTGGCGACGACCTTTACTTCACCTTTTGACACACACACACACACACACACACACACACACACACACACACACACACGCATTTACAGCCCACACAAACCTAAACACTCCTTCAACAAACTCATGTACACAAACACACACATCCACACATAAAAATAAATTCTGCTTGACTGAAACATGACCTGGTGACACACACACACACACACACACACACACACACACACACACACACACACACACACACACACACACACACACAGACACACAGACAAACACATACAGTTTATATTCAGTGCAATCCTCCTCAACTAAAGCAGAACTGTGACAATCACCCTGCGGGCGTCTTAACAGCTGCCTGAGTGTTGAGCCATAAATATGGCGACAAAATGAGTACAGACATAAACGCACACACACACACACACACACACACAGAAACAGCAGCCCCGAGGCCTTCTGGGAAGTTTGCAGACGAGATCGGATGAGGTCTCCAACACTGGATTTCTTTCTTGTTTCAGAGTGAACTGTTTGATAGAAATAGAAACCTCATCTCACCCAGAGGTCCATTTCAGCAGACTGGAAGGTTTGAATGTCATATAAATACATGAACTAATACTTGTGTTTTATTCCTACTCTTCATGCAGCAACTTCCTCCTACTCCTCTGTCCATCCTTAATGTGTTTCTTCCTTCTAAGCCATCCTCTCCCTTTCTTCTTCTTTCCCGTCTTCCATTTTTAATTACTTTAATTGCTTCTTTCCCACCCAACTTTAGCTTTCCCCTCTCTTCTTCCTTACTTGTTTTGTTTCTTGCTACCTTCCTTCCATCCTTAATTAGAAGAGTTTCCTTCCTTCCTCCATTTCTTTTCTTTCAGCCTTCCTTCCTTTGATTCCTCTTATGCTTGTTCTTTTTTGCTTTCTTTTCTCTTGCAGCTTCATTCCCCTTTTCTCCCTTCTATCCTTGCTTCCCTCCATCCATCCTGTCGCTGTCACCTTATTTAACTTATTTTCTCCTTCTCCTCTTATTATATTCCTTTGTCTAATATGCCCTTTCTTCACACCTGTTTCCATCAGCTTTCATCCATCTATTCTGCCCTCCTTTCATCATTTCTCTCTTTGCGTGTCTTCATTCCTTCCCACCTTTCCTTGTTTCCCCTTTCCTTCCTTCCTTCCTTCCTTCCTTCCTTCCATTTGTCTGTCCTCAGGGATCTGGCTCAATCGTCTTTTTTATCTCCTCCCTCGATCGCAGACATCCAGCGCTGCCAAATCTCTGTGTTCCTGGTTGGTTAGATAAGAGACTCAGTTTGCCAGCAGCCCCGCTTCCCCCTGAACAACACCCTCTTTAATCTCGTCTGCCATCTTCCCTCGTCTTTCATCCCCTTCCTCCTCACATCCCTCGATCCGCGCCACATGCCACTGACAGGCGCTTGCTTTCAAAACCAAGCGGCCCTGCTACGATGAGTTGATCGTTATTGGAGGAGGCAGTCCCTGTGTTATCTTGACGGCCGTGAGGAGCGTCGAGGTGATTGTATTTGCATGGATGGATTACTGGACATAAATGGTCAAGGGGCCATAAAGAGATGCAAAACTACCGCAAACACTGAAAATTACCACAGAGAGACATAACATTTTCACAAAGAGACGCGAATAACGTGAAGAGATGCAAAACTACCACAAAGACTCAAATATACCAGAGACGCATAACATTACCACAAAGTGGGACCAACGCAACCACAAAGAGAAAGAAAAAGACCATAAAGACTCAAAAACACAACGGAGACACAAAATTACCACAAAGAGATGTCAAACATGACCACGAAGGGACTCAACATGGCCACAAAGAGATAGAACACAACCATGGTAAGATGCAAAGCGATCACAAAGTTACGCAGCATCTCCGCAAAGAGACACAAAGCAGCATTAAAGAGATGCAAAAGAGACACAAAGAAATTAAACACCACCACAAAGAGATGTCAAACAGCCACAAAGAGTCGTAATGCGACCACAAAGAAACTCAACATGGCAACATGACCATAAATAGATACAAAACAGCCACGAAGACACGCAACATCTCCTAAAAGAGACGCTAAACAGCATCAAAGAGATGCACCACGACCACAAAGAAAAGCTAAAGGAACACAAAGAGACGCTAAAGGACTACAAAGTCTGAAAAATAACACACAGACACAAAGTTACAAAAGGAAACGCAACACGACCACAACGACCATGACCACAAAGGGACTTAAGAAGGCCACAAAGATATGCCGTATCTCCACAAAGAGATGCAACACGACCATATAGAAATGCAAAAGAAACATAAAGAGACTCTGAAAGACCACAAAGACTCAAAAATACAACAGAGCTTACCACAGAGAGACACAACAACATGACCGCAAAGGGACTCAACATGGCCACAAAGAGATGCTACATGACCATGATGAAATGCAAAAGAGACTCAACACAGCCACAGAGAATAAAAATGGCCAAGAGGCTCAACAAGGCCTCAGAGAGACAAAAAACTACCACAAAGTCAAACAAAAGGACACCAAAAAATCTTAAAGAGACGAAAAACAACCACAAAGAGATGTAATACTACCACAAACAGAAGCAGAATCAACATTAAGAGACACAAAACCGTGTCTCTTTCAGTCTGGGTGTCTTGCTTGTTTTTACATATCTGTGCCCAGGGTCGTCTCATAATCTGTCGATGGGTATTTGTTGCGTTTTTTGACAAAATGGGGATTTGTTGACGCGATCAAGACCAAAGTCAGTTTGGAGGAGACACTTTTGCAATCTGGTTAAGTGTGAAGATGAGATATGAAAGCTTTCCTTTGCTTCACCTCGTGAGGGGTGAAACCAAGCACCAGTTTGTTTGACTCACTTCATTTTCTCCCCACACTCTCTCTCTCTCTCTCTCTCTCTCTCTCTTTTTTCCCCCTCTCTGTCTCTCTCCAAACTTTGTGGCCTACTTTTTCAGCGCTTTGAAAAATTGTCTTTGGCGAGGGTTGGATGAAAGTTGTCGGGGGGGGGGGGCGCTGGGCAGAGGGAGCGAGTGAAGGCTTGCCCCTTTATCTTCCTGCCCAGACCTCCATCATGTCTGACTCTCCCTCCCTGTTTCTCTCTTTTCCTCTCTCCTCCTCTCATGTTGTGAGATTACTCATCGACTCAAATTCTTGCATCTAGAATGAAAATAAAAACCCTCTTTTTTTTATGTGACAGACTGCTCTGAAAATGTGATGAAACACAAAAAGTCTCTTTGATGTTATTTCAGAACTTGTGGTGGATTTTCAGACACAAAAATTTAATTTAAGGAGGTATTTAAGAGTGTGTAGCCTACCGTTACTAACGAGCAGATAAACTCACTGTTTGTCTACATTTAACTAGGCTACATTTCTGGGTCAACGGGTTAAAAAAAGCCCTGTTCATGATATGACATTGACTGTGTGCAGTATTTCCCCTTCTTTGTGAAAGCAGGTCATGGATGCCACTATATTATAATGTAGGCCAATGTTAGTGGCTCTGTTCTGCTCATTATTGGATTTGGGGAAGTTTAAAGAAACCCTATCAAAACTCGTGGTCATGTTTGTGAAATGCATCTTGAACGCATCCTGAGCAGTGACTGTCTAGTCAAAAGTAAATGTTTAAAAGTATTTTTTATCACCAGCCAAAACTCAAAAGAGCAAATATGAAGGACTAAACTATATACTGTACCTTAGCACGCCTGGTTAAACTAGCTTACTAACTACAGTCGTACCTTGCATCACTTTAGTTAGCATATCATTAGCCTAGTACATTATTTTGTAGCTCAGGGCTGGAACCACAGACTGTATATATTTAGTGGACATAGTGTTCGTGAAGTCATTGGTTCGTGGACTGCCGTTTTGAAGCCTCGAGTTCATAATTTTTAGCCGTCACTATCTCAAATTTTGGCTGTCGCCATCTTGAAAGTGACCATATTTGGACTGCGGAGGAGTGACGTGTGGTAGAGACGCCGTATACAGATCTGAAATAGATGGTCACCGTTTAGAGATGAGAAGCTGCTTTTGCCTGAAATTAAGAACGGTATCATGTATACAAAACAATACTTCAAATATCTATACAAAAAAGTTCCTTTTCTTCTCCTTTTCCCAAAAATGCCCAGTTGTTTCTTCCTTCTTCTCCATAGTGTTGCTCATATCTACTCTTTCTTGCTTACATTGTGTTTTATTTGCACTCCATACATTTGCACTTTCTGCTACTTTAAACTGCAACTGCTGCACAATAATTCCACTCGGGATGAATAAAGTTCTCTTTTATATTACTTTATTGGTGTCTGATTCATGCTGTATTATAAATAGTTACCATGCAATGCATTAGTGCTGAGTGGAAAGATGGTGTAGTCTCCAGTGACCTGCGTTTACAGTACAGTGGACATGATGTAAATATACAGCCATGATGCATGCATGTGTGTGCGTGTGTGTGTGTGTGTGTTAGAGAGGTTACAAAGGTCAGTTAGAGCCCATTAGGCTGCTGCCTCAGCAGAAGGGAGGCAGACGTGTAAATCTTTCGCCTCATTAGCTCCATGTTGTCCGGCTATGAGGAGAACACGCTCCCCGTTCATGTTTCACAACAACACAGCAACATCCAAACATGCTGACACGGCCACCCAAAATCGATCAGCCAATTAATCAACCAATCCATCAATAAGTCAGACAGCAAACCAATGAGCAACCTGCTGACTGCTTAAAGAGCAGCTAGGTCGACTCTGACAGAAACTAAACCGATCTTCGATTCCACGCCTGAGAGACCTGACTGTAAAACACTGAGGGGAAATATTTTACTGATCAAAACGGACACAAGGTGAAGAACTCAGCTACACGTCACTCTGCTCTGAAGATTATTGAACAACAGTCCAACTTTAAACACTAAAAATCTTTTTGATTCTGAGGTGACTGACCCCAAAATCTGAAGATAAGAACTGGAACCTGACTAACAATTCAAATTGACCCTTCCTTTAGCCCGGCCCTCATAGCATCGCTTCGGCCAAGGGTCCAACCAGGGTCGACAATCCAGCTCTGCTCCACGGCTAGCAGCTAGCTAGCAGCAAGCTAGCAGCTAGCTAGCAGCTATAGTCATCAAGGTTAAACGTTGTGTAATACTGACACTCATTGCGGAGCTATACGTTTGGAAAACGTTATGTTTCCACCTAGAAACCTGTGGAGCTAACATTAGCAGAGCGTTTTAGCATTAACTAGCATTAGCACTTCTATGCTATGCTAGCTGCTGAAGGTATACTGATTGTAAAAGGGGTGAAACGGACTATTGTCGATCCATGGTCCCCCATGGTTCAGAACAGGCCTTTTTAAGCATATGTCAGAGGGAAAAGCACAGGTGTTACACATCAGTTTCATGCTGGCTCACTTCCACAAACATGCTGGGAATGTTGTTTTGATTTTCCTACTTGTCAAAATGTCTGCTGGGGAAAAGGCCTGTAGAGTTTGGGCCATATCTATATTTTCTTTTTTAAAACTTAGATTGATTATGAACATTTTCAGAGAATAAACAACATAAAGACTGCAGCACCTGCAGCGGACACATGTTACATGTTGTTGTGTTTATCAATGTGCTTTGTCACACTGCAGCTCACTCTGCTCTCTCTTCCCGTTTTGGCTGCTGTGCTCGGCTGAGCAGACGACCGTTTTACTACAGGAAGTGAGACAAGAGTTGGTTTATGTCGTTTTACTTTTTTCTTAAACCGCAGCGTGACAGAAAACTGAGTTCACCGCGGCCTGAGGAGGAAGCGTCCGTTGGGTTTGTTTTCATTGTCGTCTGACATTCTTCAGAGCAGAGAGCTGTTCACTCACTTCTTCTCCTTCTCCTTATTTTGCGGCCCATAAAATTGGTATTTTTGGAAGTTGCATTACAGCCCATGACCAAGTTTTAATGGTATAGCTCGATTCAAATCTCAGTTTGAAAGTAGCTAGAAGTTACCCTTAGTTTGGACACAAACGTAAGTGATGGATTTATGAATTAGTGGAGCAACACTGCAGCAGAGCAGCGTTTGATGAAACCGGATGGTGACACCTACCGAACATGACTGGTCAACATGCAAATTTACTCCCTCCACAAACAGATCCACATATTGAGGGGATTCCGTTCAAATGTACTGACTTTGCTGCTGTGTCCTGGACACCAACAACAAAAACTAGACAGGTATTTGGACCCAGCAGTGTTCCATGTGGGAAAAGTTAATGTTGTGGTTGTGAATCCTCAGCTGGTCCAGTCACACGTCTGAGGTCTGGGATCTGACAGAGCTGCTGCTGGATGGATTAGCTTCACCAGCGTCTTTGCTCAGCATTATCGTCCATAAACCAGCCTGGATTTTCCGGAAACATCACCATGAGGTCAGGGTGTAGTGCTGAACAGTGTCCTCTGAGTGCTCACGGGTGAAAATAAATGTGTGTACAGGTCAGAGGTCACCAGCAGCCAAACTGTTTTCATCTCTCTGTTGTTTCCACACACTAGCTCTTTGTTTATTTTGATCCTATCAGACTAGTGTGGAAGCAAAGGACAAACAACTCCAAAGCCCTTCAGACAGTCCTCACCCACTAAGATGGACTCAGTGAGGGTAGAGCAGGGACGTATACAAATAACTGGATACGGCGTTGGAGGCGGGGCCACGGTCATTCTTATGAAAGTTGCTCTGCGGCACACTCAAAACGTTTGACATCCGCGTATAAAATTTCCCCCGATCTTCTGCATCAATGGGCACATAGATCAAGCACAGTAGCGTTTCCTTTGACCCCGCCTCCCAGCCCTCGGCCTCAGCTTCATTCACATGAGCGGAGGAGGGAAAATGAGTTATACATTTAGTGCATTTTACAACTTTTAGGAACTAATGATTAAATAAGGGCTATTAAAGTGTTCGTCCTGGGAAGTTGACATACCTAAAAAAAATGTCTGATGGGATAAGATGAGGAAGTACTTTGAACGGACATGGATGTAAACTGCTACTCGACCGTGAGGTGATAATTTAGTAAATATTTTTTCATCTGCAGGGCGTAACATCATCTCAGTAGTTTAGATCATAATCACTATTATTTATTTTTTATTTGAGAAACACAAAATGCTGATTTTTAGTTGCAAGCCAAACTTTGTTTCCTTATAAACTTCACATCTCTGTGATCAGAGTGACGGACAGGCCTTTCAGACTCGTCACACAGAGGAAGTGAGAGTCGTAGTAAAGAAGTGAGAGTGTTTCTGAGGCTAGCCGATGACTTCGCTTCAGGTTTGACGGTTGCAGGGTTTTCCCGCCCTGGCGGCCCAGAGGGTCTATCTGTGTGAGGCGTCCGTGTCTTGTGCAGATGACAGTGTGGTTTAGATGTGTTGCACACTCTCTGCTGCGTCCTGTACAGTCAAACCACAGAGGACACAGCGGAGTTACACAACAACAACACAGCATGCAACAGCTCTGCTTTAACCTCCTCAGTGACATGAAAGAGGAAGAGGACGTTTAACATGAATATTAAAGAGTCAGCGTGTTGAAAGTTCTGACTGTTCACTGTTAATAACAAACCCTCTTAGACAGAACAAGATTAAACATGATCAACATGTTGTCTAGTGTCATTTTGTTGATTATGAATAAGAAAAAAAACACCTGCATGTCATCAACCATTCTTTAGTTCTCTAGAAGCTATAATGTTTACTAAAGTGTTGGACAGAGAAAACAACATCTTGATAATTCTAACCAGTAATAGTAACGATTAGCAGTAATCATGTTGTCCTCAGGTCATCAGAGTAAAAGGCCATGAGGTTGTCATTATTGAAAGGGTTCCTCCTCTGAGGAGCAGGAGTCGGTTCAGGGATTTTATTACAAATCTGAACAATGACTTTTCTTGTTGCGTTACAGGAAAGGTCAGGATCAAGGGGCAACCTCCGGGTCTGAAAAGTGAAGCAGTAAGTGAAGGGCCTTAAACTTGCATTCTCTCTAAAGGCCAGCAGGGGGCAACTCATCTGGTTACAAAAAGAAGTCAGGTTGTATAGAAGTCTATGAGAAAATGACTACTTCTCACTCGATTTATTCCCTCAGTAAACATTGTAAACATGAGTTTATGGTCTCAATCTCTAGTTTCAAGTCTTCTTCAATACAGAAGAGAAAACTCGCTTTACCCTCTCGATAGTGAAACACATCTATCAGTCTATATCTGATTCTACATTCCTTGAAATGGTGCTTATTTTGTGATGAACACATTAACCGTACCACTCACATGTCAGGTATGACGGCATTTCGAGCCAAACGGTCTTTGAGCGCTCTGTTGATGCTCGGAGACGTCTCCCTGCTGTTGAGAGTCACTTCACCCTAGTGTGTGTCCTCTGTGACCTTCACTCGGGTGGTGATGATGATGTCTGTGGTCAGATCGGCTCCAGAGTCGAGAGGAGGAACAACCTGATCTCTCTCCTGCGGCTTTCAGAGCCTCACTGACGGCCAGAGAGGGGCCGGCGTGTGATGGAGTGTGGGGTTGTGGGTAAATAGCCAACTAAAGAGATCTGGATCACCATCAGCCGGCTGTTCTGCTCAGTCGTTTTAAGAAAATTGCACTATGGGTACAAGTGGTGGAGTTCAGCAGTGGTGGAGGAAGTATTCAGATCCTGAACTTCAGTAAAAGTACTAATACTACACTGTAAAAAATACTCTGTTACAAGTTAAAGCCCTGCGTTGATGTTACTTAAAGTATTAAAAGTAGAAAATGTCCCCTGTGACTGTAATGCTGTTATATATTATGTCATTTGATTATTATTACTCATACATGCATTTAAGTTAAAGCAGGATTTTACTGCTGGATTTGGTTGAGTTCATTTTGAACTGTCTCAAGTCTTTGCACTCAAGTCCCAAGTACAGAATCCTAAATATATCATAATGTGCTCTTCACCAAATGTAATGACATTTTTGACCTGCAAGTTTTGCATACTGCAATACTATTTTGTTGACCACTGCGTAGTTTTAGCACGCATACAAAATTATCTTTGATATCATTTTTTTCCAGCTGGCGCTCAGTAATGTGATATTCATTTTTCATGGTTCACTCCTGCAATTAGATTGGATGGTTCAAACGAAGAGGATCTGGGAAACTAAGTGTAGACTCCCAATAGTGTTATTAGGTGTTAGTTGATTCGGGAAATTAAATGATTGATGGCAAACTTAAAAAAAACAAAACTTTATCATATTTGGGCTTGGGGGAAGGCTTGAGTCAAAGTGAAGTCACGAGTCTCAGTAAAATAGTAAGAATTGCAACTACCCAAAATGACACTTTTATGATGTTTGTTTTTTCCAAATCTCAATATTTTTATGAATATATATATATATATATCAACATTATTAAAAGGAAAATCTTCCCATTTGAGAAGCTGCAATCATAAATGTTTTTACATGAAAAATGAATTCAACCATCAAAGTAGTTAATTGACTGATTGATTAATCAACGTATTGTTTCAGCTGTACTCGTTCAAACTGTTGGGGAGTTTAATTCATCAAAAAACTCAAATGTTATAACCTCTTAATATGGTTTGTAAACTAAAGCTCTCAGATAACTGCAGTGGAGTAAAAAGTACAATATTCAACGACGAAATTAGAGGAGCACTGCAACAAATTTGCAACTTGGAATCCACTTGAAGAACATCTTAAGAGCCTCGTGCATCAAAGGTTTAGAAGTGAAGTGAACTTGTTGCTTTCACCAGTTTTCTGATTGGAAGACTTTCTGATGGTGAACGGGAGGACAGAAGAATTCCCCGTTCAGGACTTTGCTCCCCCTCTCTACTTCTCAGACAGCTGCTGCAGTGTGTGCTTTAATGTCTGATCCTCGTTAACATCTGAAACGTCTTAACCTTCCGTGCACAGTCACCGTCCTCCCCGCCAAAACAAAGCCAGAGGCCTTTGCGGCTGTGACTCACTCGTCTGCAATCCCACCACCGCAACTTCCCACGACTCGATGACAGCAGCGGAGCAGCACGCCGTCACCCGCGGCTAATACCTGCTCCCTGATAGCTTCATTTACTCTGCAGAAGAAGTCATTTTCTTTTTCAACCTCACTAATCCCTGTTAGGACACGCCTCTGCCTTCTCGTGAGCCCTATTCGGACGGGATTAGTGTTACAGCGAGGAGGCGGGGGAACTGTAATCGCCACCGGAGCATGTCTGTAATTTTAGTGTTGAGTAAATCTGCCGTGTTAATAGTTTTTACAGACTGCGCAGACTATAAAACTCCAGCCTGTTTTACCTTCTGTGGGACGTGAAGCCGGAGTAAAAGGATTCCAGTCTGAGCTGCATGACTAAGGGCGTTCTTTCAGAACTTCAGTTCGTTTGTTTTTCCCTCTGGTTTGTTTGTGATGACACGGCAACATTCAAGAGCGTAAGAGTTGTAAACAAACACCATGGGCGAGCAAGGTGTTCAGTTATTGGTCAGAATTATTAGCTGGAAGATTTGCCTCAAACCTCTCCTATACTTCTTCATTATGGAGCACCAGGAGCGTGTGCTACAATTAGTTTTTATTACACAACAATGTGGTCAATATACCAGTGTTCAGTAAATATACCAAATATCCAGCTTCAGTGAGAACTAATAAAATAGTTCATATAGTAATTAAATGGAGCCCATTGCCTGCGGAGGGAGGCTCTTGTTTCGGATTGGAAGGGCCGATAAGTGCTCTGACTGCAAATAAGTTGCTCCAGAGTTGGAGTGGAGGCGAGCCAAGCCACCTAGAGTGCATAACTTACGTGACAAATAAATCAACATTGACTTGTGGTTTCACACGGGGAACGAACAACGGCCTCCTGGCCGAAAGATTGCTGTTTGTTGGACCTGTCCACCTCCCGGTCTTAATACTTGTTACTTCCCTTGTTCATGATTACGTAACATATGATTTAGTGGAATTTCTACAGATTACCGCGCATTATTCTTCGTAGGTATAGGATGGATGAAACCGGCCTTCCTTATAAAACGAACACCGGACTCATTCATCGGTCTCTTGGTTGACCTGACGATGGTGTGAGATGGAAAGTCAGAAGATCACCAAAGCTGTTTCAATCCATCCTGAGGGGGAACATGAACGTGTGAACCTCATTGCATCACAATGCACCAGATACTTTTCAATCTGGACCAGAATGATGTTCTCTGATTTGGTTTCTACTATTTGGAGTGTGTGTGTGTGTGTGTGTGTTGGATGAAAGCTGACACTGGGGGGGGGGGGATGACATCACGGCGTTGACTTAATGAAGCTGAGCTCATGATGGGAGTTGATGGATTTCAGCGCTCAGATGCTCTCAACTTAAATAAATCAGCTGCACTCAACTTCCTGTTCGCTGAGCGGTCGGATGACATCAGCGTGTGAAGCACTGCAGCAGATTATTTAATGGATGTGAAGTGGAGAACATCTGGGAGTACCTCACATCCACCAGAAAGGTTCTGCTGTTGTTTTTTGTGAGCAAAATCTCAGAAGTGCTTCACAGATTTCAGTGAAACTCAGAGGACCCTCAAAGAACTGCTGTTTAACTGTGGATAGTACGGTGGCCCTGAGAGTTCCACACACAGCAAATTAAGAAAACATCTTCATCAATTTGACAAATCATGCGCAAAACGAGTAAACACAACCAAATACAGAAACACACTGCAAGTAGCACGCAACACAACTGAAAGTGTTATGGACACTGTTTAATACACACAACTGAACCGAGCGTTGGCCCTTGTGCTTTTTGATATTCTAGAAATTCAAATAATATGACAAAATACACGCAATTAATGGTAAAAGAGGCTACCGTTATAGTAGCTGGCTACGCACATGCAAAGAGGGAAATGCAACCACAACTGCGATGCCAAGCAAATAGCGTCTCAATGCTCCTGTGCTATTTGACCGTATTTAAATCACGTGATATGCATCAGCGCTGATAGTCACACACACTTACAATGAAACTATTAGCATCTTCAGTGAGTTGGTGGTAACCGGATCACATTTATTGATGTCTACTGTGTATGATGTATGAAAAATAAGGAAATAAAAAAGGAAAAAAAAATTTCCGACGCAAAAAACGATAAAAAATTGCACTCAGCTGCAAAACGTTACAGACGTGTTTGTGCTTTAATATCATTAAATATCTGTGAATCGGACCTTCCGACGGGGCAGATAGCGGTTGCCAATAATGAGATTGGCTTTGCATCATTGTTTTTAAATGCAAATCTTGATCGAGAACTAATACTTGTGCAGACGTAGTGAGGGTTTACATCCTATACATACAGTGAAAAGAAAACGACAGAGAAAGCTGATTGGTCCTCCCAGGGTGTGATGATGACATCACCCCGAGGGCTCGGTGCTCTCGGGTTCCACGAGTTTTCAGTCTGTCTATATATTTTTCTTCCTTCATATTGAGGATTGAATTGGAAACACCTGATGAAACCCTGATGCAAATGTTCTGCTCGCCGACTGCCGGAGGCTTTTCTGGCAGAACTACACAGCCTCCATGTCTCCACTGACATGTTTCACCAAAATAAAACGCCGTTTGATGCCGACATGCTTCACAGGACAAATCCAGTGTGACTCGGGTGTTTTTCGTATTGGATGTATTTTCCGCCCCTTTCATGTTTATTCTGACTAAAGCTCATTTTAATCAATTTAGTCAAAGCTCCCAGGCTCATTCACTTCCAGTCAGATCCAGTCACCTCACAAAACAACTGGAGACTAATACAGTCAGTATTCCATCACTACATTGCAGTTGCATCAGAGCATCAGAAGATCTGCTGAAAGTTAAACCAGGACTAGAAGAATCAATACAGATAAAATCAATATTATGTTAAAAATGGATCACATTTGTTCATTTCCAAACAGCTTTTCTAACCCGATACTTCAACACGGTTCATGGTTACGGGGATTTACATATGAATTGAATTTCGTGTGATATCTACGAATTACAGCGCATTCATTTTCGCAGGTATAGCTGCGAACGCTGTTTGAGAACAGCCTGCTGTGTGTATGTGGTGACGAAGGAGTGAAGTCATCCAGTAGAGACGAGCAGCTTCACCGCAGGAAGCTTTTTGTGTTTTTTGTGTCTTTGTGTTTTTTAGTGTTTTTTTTCTTCCCGGAAGAGTCCTTCACAGGAAGACGTGACCGTCCTCTACACGTCCCTCAGTTTCCTTTCTATGCGGTGAAGCAACAAGACGTTTACTCCCCCAGATAAAAGACTTGAATGAAGGGGGAGAGAAACCTCTGTCACTTCTCATCTCACAGAATCAGTTCGTTCAGTTTATTTCTTTCCTTCCTTCCTCCTATAACTTCCCTTTCTCTCTCTCCATCCTTACATCCTTTCCTTTCTCCATCCTCGCACCTATTCTTTCGATCCACCCCACCACTTTCATGCATCTTTTTCTCTATCCTTTAACCCTCATTTGCTTGCTTTCTCTCTTTCCTTCTCTTCTTTTTTCTCCACTTCCTCCACCTTCCCTGCTTTCTTGTCTTCGTCACTCCTTCATTTCCACCTTCTGCAATCCCTCATTTTATTCTGCTTTCTTTTCCTCCCTCCCTCCATCCTTCCTACCTCAAGTTTGTTAAAGTAAGGACATTTTGGCCTGTCCTTATTTCTTCAAAGGGCTGTGTGTGTGTGTGTGTGTGTGTGTGTGTGTGTGTGTGTGTGTGTGTGTGTGTGTGTGTGTGTGTGTGTGTGTGTGATGGAGCTTTGTGTTTGTTCAGATGCAGGGTGACAGCGGACATGAAAGGCCGATTGGAAGCCTCGTTGAACCCGCAACACCGACCTGCGAGCATCACCTTCTGACACCCAGCAGTGTGTGCGTGTGTGTGTGTGTGTGTGTGTGTGTGCGTGTGACAACAGGTGGTATGTGGGTCACATTCCCAAAGAAAGAAAAAAAAATGTCTGTTCACATGTCCGTGTGAGGTTGGTGGCTTGTGTTTTTAAAAATCCTGACATGGTGCGTTCAGGGTCACGCTGCAGGGCGCTTCAGTCTGGGATCAAAACTAAAGAGACCCTGAAGTTACAGCCAGGAGAGACAAGAGGTGTCTTATACGTATCTGCTCAGGTGGAGGTTTGAATCATAGAGATGATAAAATGGAAAAGCCAAAGAGAGGGAAAAAAAAATCCAAAAAAATCCAATCCAAGAGAAGACACAACTGCGTTGTTTTTCCATAATGGATATGGTAAAGTTGACTTTTGAAAGGCAGACAGCTCAGACGCTGTAATCATGGAGTCATTATTGTTATCGCTGATTAATCGACAGCCCCTGCAGACGTGTGGGGCCGTAAAACTGAAAGATGCTGCACACAGAGGATGATGGAACAGCAGGTCAGAGCAGACTGTTAATGAGCGAGCGGTCAGCGAAGGTGAACAGCTGCAGGGGGAATCTGTTCAATTTGTTTTAGTTTGCGAGAGTTAAGAAGCCGAGCGGAGGCCTCCGCCGACTTTAGACGGAAAGATGCTGGAAGCTAAATCATCAAGAAGCATTTGCTTCACATTGATGGATGTTTAAAAGGTACTACAGTGATTTTAGTACTGCACTTCTGCACACATCTGTATTTAAACTATAAATGATATAGTGTGGAATACAGTGGACGTTAGTGTTATGAAACAAGCTGGTTAGGAGAATTAACCTAATGGAGTACAGTATCTTTGTTCATTGTTTAGAGGTGCTCCTGTGTATGGTCCTGTCACAACACCACAAACTTTCCTGACCATAACCAGGTGTGTTAGTCACCTCATCTAAACCACACCGTGTTAGTCAGATACAGAGCAGTATCACGGCAGGAAATGGTCACGAAATGCAATCTATTGGTTTTGTGTACACGAATTGTACGTTTTGTTTTGGTGTTGCTCAGCATGAAAACAACGCCCATGGAAAGGCTAAATTAAACCATGTGACTATGTGACGGTCAGAGGTACTGAAGTACTATTAAATATTACTTATGGTGGGCGGACTCTCAACCACGAGACCGATGTTTGGTACAACGCGTCCCAAGGTCTTGTTGTGGTTTTGTTGCCTTAACTGTACGTAGTTATTTTAAGCCCAACCATGATGTTTTTCCCTATCCTAACTAGGTGGTTTTGTGGCCTTAACACAACTTTCGTTTTGTAATGTAAAGTCGTCCCGAAACTGAAATCATTCCTAGCAAGGAAAAAAAAACCTGGACAATTTGTATCCCCGTACACAAAACCAATACATTAATACTATTTCATAAACTTCCGTGAGACTGTGTTGTCAGATATTTTTGACAAAACCATTTTAAAAGCATCGTAATCCTGGATTTTCACCGCTCTGTTCATGACCAGAACTTTACTTGGCTTCTTCTTCTGGCCCTTAAATGATGGTGAACTGTTTGGAAAACGTGGTCGTCATCTTTGGCCGCTGGAGCAGAGCGGTGTGACGGGTGGCGTTGGATGGGGTTTGTGGCGTCCTCTGGCCGTCCTGCTGTTCATCAAAATGAAACAAGCTCATAAATCCGAACGACACGCCGCCGCTGCAGGAAGTGACTCAGCCGCGTTCCGAGGCGCAAACAACTGGAGTTTAAACGTCGGGGGATTTAAGCGAGGAGTGTGATCGGTCGGCGTTGTGGGAGCGCTCAGCGGCTGGCAGGTTTACGACCCGGCCTGCTGCAGCCTTCTGCTGGAGGTCTGGACCGGCTGAGAGCCAATTATCGGTGAGATTGATGCTTCGGGGGTTTAAAGTGGCAGAGCTGCAGTTCACCTTCAGGAGGGTTACAATGAGGACGGCACACTGAGGCGCAGCGTCACTTCCTGTGTCGCTCTGAGGCCGGAGGACCATGTGTGGACACGTGTAGTCAGACGGTGCGTTTCAAAAGTCATTTAACATTCACTTCCTGTCATTCAATTAACTGTTCACTGTTGTGTTTATGTCGTACCTGTTTACATTTCTGTTTACATTTTAGTTTTTTATACCTTATTGATAACCTTTATTGTTTTATTTATATTTTGTTTTATTTGCACTCTTCCCACTTGGTGCTGCAACCGCTTCACAGTAACAGTATGTACGAGTCAAAAAGTTCAAGTCCAAGTGATATCGCGAGTCATTGGTGTTAATTAAAGTCCAAGTCTCAAGTTTCATGTCTTTTGTGATTTAGTCAAGTTGAAAGTCATCAAATGAGTAACTCCAGTCTGACTCATGACTGTTTACAAGAAGTGGACGTAGTCGCCGTGACACAATTCAACGGGTGTAATAATTGAGAATAATAAATGATGACTAAAAGACACAAACATAATATTGCAGACAATAAAAGAAGTATTAAACAGTTAAACATTGTTTTAAAAACACGTGTCACTTGATATTCCATCACACATTGTGCCGAGGAAATAACCAAAGACCAAAAACACAACATACGTAATATGTGTACAGTGTAAAAACAATCAGAGAGAGGAGTTCCTCTTTAAGATTGCAGCGCAGGAATCCCATGAGAGGAAAAGGATTTTTTTGTTATTGTAGTGGGACAGACGGAGAAGAAGAAGATTAATAAACATGGATGAAAACAAAGCAGGATTTAAAGTATCTTTTAAATAATTGACTTTGCAAATGTTTTGTTCGGAAGGAAACGCTTCCAGCACATTTCCGTGTATCTACTGTTTCACCACTCTGAGAGAAGCAGAGGCTCATGAGAGATCTCCAGCCAAACCAAGACGTGATCCCCGCTGCTCGCCAGGGGAGACGTTTTCTCTCTGCGGGGGGTTGAGGCTCAGAAACACGACACAGCTGCCATTTTGTTTTTGTTTTGTGAGGAGAAAGTGAAGAGCGTTCAGCCTACAGGCCGGGTCAGAGGTCAGCTATCAAGATAACAGCGCTTTCTTTTTCTTTTTCTCAAACATGAACATGAGACAGATGGAGATTCATTTTTTATTTTCTCAGGAGCCGGGATATTTTCCAACTGCACTCCATCAGCGTGACTATAAATATAGCTATTATCACAGTTATTACTCTGTTATTACTGGACGCTCCGTGTGCGGAGAAAAATGTTCTTCTAAAAGTTTCTCAGCAGAGCTAACGACAGAACGGTGGGAACTGAACTCTGATGAGTGCAGACTGATGAGAAGACTCCATCACAGACTGTGAGTCATGTGTGAACCACGCACCGATTAGTCCTCATCATATTTAACATCTCTAATCTCCAGGAAAAACAGAAAGATGGAAACCTGACGGATGTTTCACATTTAGATTTTAGACAGTTTATTTTTAAAGGTGTGGTGAAAACATGAATGAAAACGACGGAAATTGGGGGGAAAATAGTCTCGATGGATCTTGTCTGTGGAAAATTTGAATCGCTAAAATGATGGCGAGAGACTGAGTGAATAATTGGCAATGTACATTAAAGCGTTAAAGAAGACCTAAAGTGAAAAGCTGAAAACATCAGAGGTGTTGTACTGTCAGACTCCTGCTGATGACTTGATGTGATGGAGGAGGAGGAGGCAGACTGTAGCTCCTGCGGTCTCCAATGAACTCAAACAGCCGCTCAGGTACGACAGATAGAATCAGCCGGCCTGCCGAGGACGCGCCGCCAAAAACATCCATTTTTGCAGCGGCGTTGTCATGAGGACGACATTGATTTCTCTTTGGAGAAGATCCGTGTTTGTTCAGCGGTCGGGAACATCCAGGAGACGTCAATACTGACTCTGTTTCTGTTTATAGCCTTCTGAGAAAATCAACAGCTGCGGCCGGTCGTACAGAAGAATCTATAAATGCGAACGTTTGATTCTGTGAGTCACATCGACTTACAAGAAGTGTTCTCACCCGAGACGATCAGCGGCGGCTGCAGCCTGAGGAGGGGGACGGCTGATACTTGTCCTGGATTTGACGTCAACGACGGATGTTAATATGTTGATCACAGCAACATCTCTAATATTTCTATTTGTAGGTTTGCGCCAGACGCTGCATGTTGATTTAGCACCATAGCGTGCTGTTTTAGCACTCAGCAGGCTGTGCTGCTGTGAAACCATTCGTTTTAAAAGGCAGCCTGTCATGATCTGAAAACACAAACTTTCAACTTCATCATTTAGACGTTGACTTGTCAATCAATTTGAGAGTAACAGCAGCTGATCGAGTCTTTAGAAAAAGAAAAACACACCTCGACAGATAAGCAGACAGTGAGAACTAGACATATTTGGATGAATTCTAACATTATACACAAACTGGGACTATAAAACACCTTGCAGCTACGCCTAGAGGGTAGTACAGGTCAAAGGTCAGCGTGCCATCAGCAGGTGGCGTCCGTCTTGTCTCCTGACCTCTGAAAGACCTCATCAAGTGCAGAGAGACACCGACTGCTGATTCGTCCTTGTCACCACCGAGCCTCTCACACAGCCCCCCCCCCTCTTTCCTCCCCGGGCGCCGCATCTGTCTCGCGATTGGGTGGGGATCCCGGCTGGTAGCCATGGCGACGGCAGCAGCAGAGGAGGAACTCAAAGCGTGAGGACTGTTGAAGGACAGTGGATGGAAGGAGGAGGAGGAGGAGGAGGGGTGTGATCATTGGTGGGGAGTCTTGGGAGTCTTGGGAGGGTAGACATAAGTGTATGTGTGTGTGGTGAGGATGGAGGGGTGAAGTAGTAGGTGATGACAGCCAGCTGTGTCCTCGGAGGCCACAGGTGTGTGTGTGTGTGTGTGTGTGGATGAAATAAATGAGATAATCCACGTGGAGGTAACACACTTCTGCTGCTGATCCCTTTGTTTTGTTTTTTTGTCTCTTTGCCTGCAGACAGACAAAGAGACAAAAAAACAGACAAAGAAGATTTTATATCTTAGAAATGTCTGAAGTGGATGAATAAAATAAAGTAACGGAGAGATGTGCAGACAACAGACTGGGTTTGCAAAGATGCTTCAAGGTGCTCGAGTTCAAAATCACGACCACAAGTTGAAAGTTCTTTGTTTGTTAAATATGCACAACATGGCTTTCATTGTTCTCAGGCTAACTCCGACAATGCTTTGAAATACAACATAATGTAGCATAAATATAGTACTGTACACTGATGTAGTGTAGTCATACATTGAATAAACCTGACTGTAGACAAAGAGGTTGTGTAGTATTGTAGTAATAAAGAGGAAGTAATGTAATCTGCAGAGCATTCGACACCCTCAGTCCTTAGACCGTTGATTGAGATAAGGAAAAAACTCTTTAATGGAGGAAATTTAAATAAACAATGAATGTGGATTTACTAACCTTTGGATGATTTTGTTCAGTTTTTACTCCTTTTATTTACAGGCTGATGACGGAGCCTCCACGTGTTTTATGTTGTATTATGTTTAGAAATGAGTTGGCATGCTCACGGTACCACACGTGTTCTGGGTGAAACATAGAAGGCCTCTCAAAAAAACAGACTTTAAAATGTTACCTCTGACAGCAAACTGTCCAAAGACTCCACTGAGATAAAGTTCTCTCTGACTCCGTCGTCACAGCGAGGTCTTATTATGATAAAATAAAATCTGTCTTTACACTCAGAGATGGCAGCCGCGGTGACAGCTCGTGGTCAATAACTGATGTTCCTCTGGAGGCGGTGGCGTTTGAAGTCCTCGGAGAGCAGCAGTATGCTAATCTCTTCTTTTAAAACTCTCCACGCCGCTCCGACAGCTTCGGGTTTAGACGCTGCCTGATGTTATCAGCGCAGACATCATCCGTCAGTGTCAAACTCTCAGCGCTCCGTCCTGCATCCCAAAACTCACCGGCTCAGATGGCTTCCTGGTGGGCTCATATCCACGACTACTGAGGCACAGCAGGGTTTCGAGGGAAATTCTGCAGCATGATATATGCCAGCCTTTGCTTACTAGCATGCTAATATTAGCTAATTAGCACCAAATACAAAGTACAGCTGAGGCTGATGGGAATTTCATTAATTTTGCAGGTATTTTGTCATGAAACAAAAGAGTATCGGACAAACGCGGGGTTAAATATGAAGCCACGAGTGTATGAAATGGAATGAAGAGCAGTTAAAACAGCGGGTTTATGTTTATTTTATCAGTTCCTCATCCTTAGTGATGAAGGATGAATAAACAAATCAGCTTTGGTAAAGTGCTAGTCTCACATAGCCACATCTATCTGCACAGCGCTGCGTCAAAAGGAGATCCTTATTGCTCACGGCCCCACAGGCTGAATGCATTGCCCTGCCTTACTTCACTATGCTTTTTATGCTGTGGGTGATTTTAAGGAAAGTAAGCCTTCTCCCCCCCTTAGAATTAGGGTTTTCTAAATCTGTTTCACACCGTCGGGGTTGCAGCTAAAAGCTAAAATTGTCATACCGACAATAATTTCCCCAAGAGGTGAATAAAGTTTTTTTCTACTCTATAAGAATACATCCAAGCAACACATTTATACGTCCTTCCTGCATTTGGCAGCTGCAACTGTTTTACCTTTAGCCTGAATCATGTGTTTAACTTCTTTTTATTTGTTTAAAATTATAGTTTGCTCTTCATTTGTAGAATATGAAGCTCTGCTTATAGACTTGACAATATTCTGCAAATACAACCAGCATTTGTGTGGATGCGCTCATGTTTGATTTACTGAGTTGATAACCACTATCGTAGGACCGCTTAGATACCCTGGGTATGTTGAACTGGCTTCGTAGTACAGGGCCCTGCACACACACACACACACACACACACACATATATATATATATATATATATATATACACACTCCTACATTTACTATTCACACTGAATGCTGTGTTCCCATTTCGACCGTAAAAGCTCTCTGCTTGTGTGGGAGTCCATTTGTAAATGTCTATAAAAAGGCCCGCTGAGGTTTCTGCTCCACTTCCAGTTTGGTGTTTTGGTTCCAACCAGAACATTTTTAGAAACGTATAAACAATCATCTGCTACTGATGCTATGCTGCTGTGTTTGTTTCCGGGTGTTCAGTTAACATTGACTGACAATATCAATTATTTTATTATGATTATTTGAATATAATATAAAATGTAATCCAGTAAGTCTGCGAATCTACTTTGCGATAGTGCTAATACTCTGAATGCTACGCACTATAGCAACGCAACATGCTAATGTTAGCATTTTCAAAAGAGCGTGACGGATGCCTATTTTATTTAGCTCTGCATGGCGGGGCGGCGTATTCGTTAAGCTGCACAAATATGATGTAACAGTGGTTTCACCGTTACTTCGATGTTAAAATAAGTGACTGAATACTTGAAAAACTCTCAAACTAGAAGAAACCCAAACAGCGACACAAGTATGACTCGGTGTAATTTCAGTAAGTCGGTGTTTGCCTCTTTGGGAATCACACCAACAGCTCTGAGACGAGTCCTCCATCACGTCACAGATTAAACATTCACAGTGGAAACACAGGGACAGCTCAGCTCCTGACTTATTCACCAAGCGGTCAAGTCTGCGGCAGACTGTGGTGCCAGCGGAGACGCTGAGGGGTTAAAGCAGCGGGCGGAGGTGCTGACGTGGAATCCGTCACGGCTCCAGACACCCCCCCCGTCAGGGATCAGGTGTTCGCTTCCTCTCCCGTCTCATCCCTCCAGGCTTGTCGAAGGGCGTGGCACACATGTGTTGTCACCTTTTTGTATCACCAAGCAGGTGGATTTGTGTTTCACCTGCTGTTTCAGTGTGTGTGCTCTTTATTCTTTATGGTTTGGTTTCAATCTATGTACGAGTGTAGTTCTTTAGGACAGAAACCCCTCAAGGACGATGTGTAAACAGTGCGATCCGATCTGATCCCGATAGGCGTTAGCATGTATTACTTTACTGTATTGTCTGGGAGGATAAGCTGCCTGTAACTCAAACGCATCACCAGTTTTAGACAAAGACACACCTTCCACAGTTCATTTCAGTTTCCCAAAGCTATCGGCTTCCTTTACTAAAGGCAGCTGAACCTCCAAACTCTGGAGACAGACACCCAAAACTGCTTCTTGTCATAGCAACACTGGCAACGCAACTACTGGCAATGTTGTCAACTTAAAAGACTTTTAAGAGTTTTTTGTTTTGTATGTTTGTAGCTTGTCAATACTCAAAGTACTCAGATTCTTTACTTCAGTAAAATAACTAATACCGCACTGTCAAAGTACTGCAGTCCTGCATGCAAAACCTTGTTTAAGTATAAGTATTATCTGACAAATATACTATATAAAAGTAGAATTTTCTCAACACATAAAGGAAAACTTCACACTTCATCAAAGCTGTCAGACAAATGTACAATATTTAACTCTGAGATGTAGTAGAGTGGAAGTATAAAGGTGCATAAATTGGAAATACTCAATACAAGCACCTCAAATATGTACCTAAAGAAAGTACGTCAATATATTTCAACACTGGTTATTTCCAGCGGTCGGGGAAGTCAAGGACAAACGTCACTTTCATCAACTCGACTCTAAAACTCATCTGAAAACGTCAAGATGAATCTGTTTCCTCAGCAGGCCTGATGTGTTGCGACAGACTGACGGAAGAAGATAAAAGAGAGTTAAAAGGTCTTTAGTTCTGAAAATGAATCTTCCTATGAAGTAAAGAGAAGAAAAGACAGCCAAAGGGACACAGCTGGAGCAGCTTTCATATACTGACCTTCTTCTTTATTCATGAAAATCAGTAAAAAGGCGGTTCTGTCTTGCTGAGTTTAAACTGATGAGAAGATGTTGTTTCAGTCAGAGGTGGTATTGCTTTTTTAACCAAAGTTTCATTGATTGGCTAATTTAGCTGCTTGGATTTTATAATAATGTCTCCTGACACGTTTTTGAGGGACGTTTGAGGGATCAGTCTTTTATTTCTGTCCCAATAAGGGACCACATCGGAGAACAGGAGGATAACGGACATTGATCCAAGTTTCAAATCTCTGCAAGTGAATTTTCTTAGTTTTCTGTTTGCATCTTGTTTCCTATAAACAGTCAACACTGTTTTCTTTTACCCGTGACTATTTTCCCGTAACCTCTAACAAGCCAGTATGAGGGCTCTAGAGATGGCAGTCGGTTGGTCATTCTACCACTTCAGACCAGACTGAAACATGAAACACTGTGACGGCCGCTCTGCTGTTGCTCTGTTTTCAGTCTTTGGGGCTGCTGTCCTGTCGGAGGGTTAATCAGCAGTGTGAGACAAACCTGGGCTCGGTGTATCTAATGCATATAAGCCAGATCAGCCGCCAGTCCTTTAGTGGATCTCCTCTCACGCACACACACGCACACACACACACACACACACACACCTGCCATGTGGCTTTTTGTTTCCTGCTCTTTGTTAATACAACCTTATAATACAGCCTTATTCCAGAAAAGACAATAACCCCACTAAGCTGTTTACATGGCTAATGAAAATGAATATTCCACTAATATTCCCGTTGACATGCAGCCCTGCATACTTCGATTAACATTCAGTTTCAGACTGTTCGACCGTGCGAACGCATCTCCCTCTTTCATTTCACCACCTTCTTAAAAAGGTCGGCGTTGTGATATGTGTGCATATCCACAAACCTGTAGATATTTAAGTCCTTCATAATAATTAAAAGTATGTGTTTCTACTACTGCACAACGCACAGAGCTGACTGTAAACAGGGAAGAGGCTCTGTGTCGCAGACTCTGTTAAAAACCCCACTGAGACGCATAACCCGAATCCGCTGTATACATGTCAAAAGAATGCTCCTGAGACGAATAATATCAGCACATCTCAAATGTTTCAATCGGAAAATATCCAAATGAAATACGCTGTTGCCATGAACCACATAAAATTCTGAATTTTGTCACATTTAGAAGAATAGTGGAACATTAGTCTGCATGTCAACGTAATCTTTGTGAGCATGTTGCCAGTGTGTCTGTAGACTCGTAGTCTTACTCAACCACAATCATTCCTCTATCATAACCACAGACATGACATGTTGGATATTTTTGGATGGCAATGAACATACTTTGTTATTTAGTTTGGAGGATTGTAATGTGCTGGTGACGTCGGTCATTCAGTCTGTCGACAATCCAGAATATCAACAACCATCATCAACCATAAAATGTGTCTCTTTAGTTGCCCACAAGATGAACCCGAATGACTTTGGTGATGCAACACAACAACATAACAACCAAGTTCCTGTCGGCTTCTCCTGTCCATTGAGCCTAACGCTAACACAGCAACGCTAACATTAATGTGTTACCATACAGTGAATTGAAATGGATTTAGATTGTTTCCATCTTTGTATTTTCATTTGAAAAGTTGAGCAGCAGAAAAAAAATGTCCACGTTAATGATCTCCAGATTTCAGTGTGATTTTAAGATACTTTGTGCATCACAATCAAATCAACGGGTGGTGACGGAAGTAAAACGGTGTCAATCTCACAGCCTCAGCAATAAAACACAAACCGTCCACATGGCTGCAAACCACTGAGACAAAGTGGGAAAATACAGTATGTTTTTTTGTGTGTTTTTTTGACGGTTTCGGTAAATTGACCCTTTTGAACTATTGAAAACCCACATGGCGAAGTGTAAAAGTCACAGAGTGTTCGTTCTCCGTGTTCCGTGACACGCAGCCCGATGATGACTGACTCCCCGCAGACATCTGGGACCGTTTGTTTCGCGGTCGCGTTTGTTTACGGTCGGTGACAAATGGCTGTTGGTTCTTTGATACCTCGCCGCAGTGTGTTGATCAGTAATGTACGTACACATAAACCGCGAATCATTTGATTACAGCAGCATTTATAAATCACAGAACCACCCACGTAATCACTGCAGCGACGAATGATTCATCACATGCATATGTTCATCAGCTGTGCAAACACTGAACATTCATGTGTTCAGTGTTTTGCAAGAGAAATAGGACTATATTACCGGGGATATCACCTTCAAATGTGTTTTTCTATATTGCCGCTGTTGTGGTTCTTCTTTTTGGAGCTGTGAAATATTTTTTCTTTTCACATTTATCTTCTTATGTCACCCACAAAAACATTTTTCTCTCGCACTTTTAGCTGTAAAAAAGGAAGTGGAAATCTGAATATCTACTTGCAGTTCCTTACTGGTGAAATGTTAACATTGATCCCATGTAAAATAAAAAAGGGGTCATTCTTAAGCCCTACTTTGTTTCGTAATTGAGTTTAAAGTGTCTCCGTGATGAACTACAGTGATCAGTGTCTTCCCCCTGCTGAAAACACAACTTTTGGATGCATGGGGGCATAAAATCTGGAGAAAATGGGGTGAAAATAAGGAATAAAAGAACAATATGTCGTCTTAAACTTTTCATATTAGTGGATGAAACAAACGCCGCAGTCTCCAGAAGAAGCTAATGGTTTGATTTTAGTTTTGGTTACAACCAGCATGCGTCAATAAATCATCCGTACTGTGATTGGCTGTGTGTTCGTTGACAAAGTTTCTCCAGTGTGTCCGTCTCTGACTTTGCGGCCCCTCAGGGTCACCGTCACCATTCAGCTGTCAGCTGTGTGCAGGTTATTGGACGGAGGACGACTCAGCGCTGATTCATGGACACAAACACCAGTTTGTCTGCAGGATGTGTTGTCACCGTAACCATATTATTTTCTTATATACTCAAATTTAATGGAAAATAGTTTTTGTAATAGTCTGTTTGGTATCAGTTCAGTGCAGGGATTGAAGAAACTGCCTTTAATACATTTTACCTTTATATTTTTAATATATGTTACTTCCTGGTTACATCTCTGTACATATATTACTGCACTGCCGACATTACACCAGTTTACCACAGTACTATATTTAGTTTTTTATATTTTGTATATATTATATTGAATTCTTATATTTTAACCTCTGCACCATTTCACGTTTGTGTGTTAGATTTTCTTTATTTTTAATGCAGACTGAGAACAAGCATCACTGTAATCGTTGAAGAACTTTAACTTTAACTAACTTTAACTTCATCAAACAAGACTGATAATCTCCTGGCATAAATAATGTGTTGATTTATTGTCTCATTAGATAACTAGCTTACTAAATGACAGATAACTTGGAGAGCTGCTGTAACCAACCAGACAGACGTTTAAATAATTAATCAGCTGGATGCGAGTGATGTTAATGAACAGTTAAGAGGGAAAATGCAGGAGTTCACAAATATAATGTACTGTAAAAAGATTTGATACCATTATAAGATAATACTGGAAAATATTACATTGAGTGAAATAGGTAATGTCGAATTACATTTGTGGTGAACAATTTCCATTCAGCTACATCATGTGATCGCTACGTCATGTGATCGCTACGTCATGTGATCGCTACATAATGTGATCGCTACATCATGTGGATCACTACGTCATGTGATCGTTACATGTGATCGCTACGTCATGTGATCGCTATGTCATGTGATCGCTACATCATGTGATCGCTACATCATGTGGTTGCTACGTCATGTGATCGCTACATCATGTGATCGTTACATGTGATCGCTACGTCATGTGATCGCTACATCATGTGGATCACTACGTCATGTGATCGTTACATGTGATCGCTACATCATGTGATCGCTACGTCATGTGATCGCTACGTCATGTGGATCACTACGTCATGTGATCGTTACATGTGATCGCTACGTCATGTGATCGCTACGTCATGTGATCGCTACATCATGTGGATCGCTATGTCATGTGATCGCTACATCATGTGATCGCTAGATCATGTGATCGCTAGATCACGTGATCGTGACATCACGTGATCGCTACGTCACGTGATCGCTACGTCACGTGATCGCTACATAATGTGATCGCTACATCATGTGGATCGCTACATCATGTGATCGCTACATCATGTGATCGCTACGTCATTTGGATCGCTACGTCATGTGATCGCTACGTCACGTGATCGCTACGTCACGTGATCGCTACATCATGTTATCGCTACATCATTAATTTATCCTTTTCTGTTGTTCTTGTTCTTCTATTTCATGTTTTAACATCTGCACTATTTCGTGTTTTACGTGTTGGTTTCTTTTGTGTTTTTTTTCTTGTTTTGTACATATTTGTGCCGTCATTGTTGGAGCGAGAACAAAAGCTCCTCTGTTATTGTTGTGCATGTCATAAATAAACACTTGAAACTTGAAACCGTGGTGTTCATGCATTAGAAATCCTGGCTGAATGAAACATTTTTCCTGCCTGTGGAATCAGATTTACTGTGGGAGCTGCAGCCCAGTCAGTGTGGTGACAGCGTGTGTGTGTGTGTGTGTGTGTGTGTGTGTGTGTTTATGTGTTTAGTTGTGTGTTTAGCGGGGGAACAACACCCCTCAGTATTACCACAGTGATGATAAGTGCAGTTCAGACGGTCCACATGACCTCCAGTGAGTGGCCTGCCAGCGGTCGGTAATGAGCAGGGTGGAGGCTCTGTTCGGGAGAACAACAACAGTAGAAGAAGAACATCTCGGCCCAAATTCACTGACTGATTTTGTAAATAAGTACACACAGCACAGAGTACAAAATACTAGTTTTTATCAAAAGAAGAATTGACTGTTAGCTGCAGCCCTCACTAACAAGCAGTGTTTGAACACAGATCCCTTACATGATGCTTAATCTTGATGATCTTAATTTTAAATATTATTGAAGTATTTCTTTAACCATTTTTTGAATTTTATCATCCTCCCCATTAACTGTTTATTTTTTGGTATGTGTATATTTTGAATGCAACGTATTGTTACCTGTTTGTTTCTGGCATTGTGCATCTCGTTTTTGCTACTTATTGATAATCTTTCTTGTTTATAGTTTTTTTAAATCAACACTCTTTCCCACTTCGTGCTGCAACTGCTGCGTGACAAGTTCAATTTGGGGATTTATGAAAATGTTTCTTATCTAAGTAAACACACACACACACACACACACACCCACACCCATACACACACACACACACACACAGATCTGCAGATCAACAAGCTGTAAACACTGTGCATGTTTTCAGACGTCATCTTCGTTGTGTCTACTCCTCCTCCTCCTCCCAGCAGACAGCAGCTCTTCTGGGTTTTCTGCGTCTGGGGGCAGCAGGTGAGGAGATTCTGCTCGGTAACCCGTCGTCATGGAAAAGACACCCGCGCTGTGATTGGTGGAGAGCCGCAGCTGTGTGGTGTCTTCTGTCAGACAGATGAACCACAGCGAGGCGGTAAACCACGCAACAGCTCTCTCTGTTTCAGGCTCATTGAAGAAGCTGGAACTGAACAAACTGAAATAAATGGACGAATCAACGACAAATATTGCAGCCTGCACGCTCTCAACAGAAGCTGAACATCATGAGCTGAATATCTGTTGCAGAGGTGTTGCATTAGTTTGCACTTCAGCATCAGATATTTCTGTTATTTTGTCCATCCGCAACTTTGACTGTGCGAACAGATTCTGCACAAAAACGATGTTTTTGAATTTAGTTGTTGAAGTTCTGTCAATATTACATACGTATGACTGTATGTGTAAAATGTATGTGATTTCAAATGTTTCCTACAGATTATCCTTTTTGTTTGTAGAAAAATTCAACGATTACAATGCTAATCTCTGTCTCTGCTGCAAAATGACTTTCCTCTTCAGAAAGAAATGACAACATTGCTAATTTGTTCAAACGGCATAAATCACATTGACATGTGCAAAGAAGTAAGATCTTTTAAGATCTTATACGACCGAAAAGGCCGACAGCCGACTAACTTCCACTTTAAAAAGCAACATCTACGTCCCGTTTCTTCTCTGAACAACAGTCTTCGTATTTCTTACTTTAAATCAATGAGATTTAATACAGTATCTGGAGGGAATGTCTGAATGATTCTGTCTTTTGTTTGTTTTGTGCGTCCCTTTTCATTTATTTTCTCTCTCTTTCTGACCTTTTTATGGAGGCGGTCCGGTCTTGTCGGACAATAAAACAGCTTAGACTTTACCGATGTCAGATTTTTGGAATGCAGCTATCTGACATTTAGAACCACTTCACGCTTTGCAGAAACAATAATTCATGATAATTTCTGTCACTTTTCATGTGGAAAACTGAGTGCAACACTACAAATGTGCTCAATTGGACAACACGTTGAACGAACAACTTATTTTTTGGTATAACTCGGCCCCTTACTCTCTCACTTTACTGTCAAGTGTCTTTTTCTTCTCTCCCTGCTCATGTTGATATCCCTCACTTACTTCCACCTCCTCTTTTCTCCTCCTCCTCCTCCTCCTCCTCCTCCTCCTCTCTGCAGTGTCCTCCAGAGATGACCAGGGGAGCCTTTTATACAATTACTGCCAGGGAGCCATAATTTCATTCTGTCTGTCTCTGTTGGTGGGTAGATGATAATAAAAAAGGGGGGCGCTGCACCTGAAGAATACATAATAGATCAGAGAGCGTTGGATAAAAATAGCCAGGGAGAATGAGGGAGGGAGGACACATGACTGTCTTCCTCCATCACAGAGAGGCCTGTGGTTTACATTTGAACCTCGTGTTGCTCTGCGAGAGGAGCGGATGGTCGTGGTTTATTTTTAATTTTTTTTTCCTTTGGAAGACATCACTTTGAACCCAGCGCTGGCTTCTTCGATAAGACGCTGCGGCGCTCCGGATTGAAGTCAGATGTGTGGCGCAGTTGGCGGTTCTTCCTCTGTTATTCAAGTCAACCCTGATGAATAAGTGGTTTCAGTGTTTCATAACGACCAGAAGATGTGGACCGAAGTTTTCTTCGAAAGCTGAGGCCTGAACACACACACACACACACACACACACACACACACACACACACACACAGAAGTGCACACGCTCTCAAAGGCTTCGTTCAGATTGCAGGCAAATCAAAGATGTTGTGTGTCCAGAAATGCATGTGTTGCCGTGGTATATGTCCAGTCACTCTTCTTTTAGCTCTGGTTTAGTTTCCATCAACTCCTGTGAAAAGATATCTGTCTCTTTAGTGGGGGTCTGTTATATTTGAGGACTGGACATTTATATCGTCACACCGGTACTCTTTCAATTACACAGAGAGCCTGTTACATTAAGAGAGTGCTGCAGTGTGTCCTATTTATAGCCCCAATGTTGCCAGGCTCATACGTTTCTTTGTTTGGTAAAATTAATCAGCCTATAAAAGTGTTTAGGTGACCCAGTTTTGGGAGTTTCGGATGTTTCGCTGCAACAGAGGAAATAAATTCCTGAGTGAAAACGAGTCAAAATCGCCAACACTTTACTGCAATAACACACACTGATGACTAAGTCAAGTCTGTTCAGCAGCCAAGACCGACCGATTACAGAATATCAGAATGAGGAGCTCAGAAAGACCAAAGGAAAGATAACAGCCAGAGAAAACTCTCATACCAGCTACACATTACAATGAAATATTCCATGTTTCACTTTTTCAAGAGAAAAGGTCCCACGGATGAGGACTATTTTCTCTTTGGACTAAAGCCGATTTCTGCTTGATGAACTGGAGTACTACTATAGATACCTACAGCGTAGGTTTTGATTTAAATTGTGCCACCACATCATTAGATGAGGGATCAGGCCATATCATGCTTGTATTATATTCCCCAGGTTCTCAATACGATATTCAGAGCATTAATATAGCAGCAAACAGCTGTTTGCTATGTAAAGATATAGAGAAGTAACGTCTGCCTGAGCAGAGAATGAAGTCATTAGCCCTCTGTGTTTTGTAATCCGAGCTTCTTTGTGCTTTGTTTACATAGCCGGGCCGGCCGCCCGTGCCTTTTAGTGCATGTTAGTGCATTAAAGCGTGCCCCGCACTGGATAACTCATGGCCGCCGCTCCAGTTCCCCCTCCGGTTAACACTGTTAGCTCTGTCAGCACTGTTGTTTCTGTTTGCACTGTTAGCACCGTTAGCTGCAAGCTAACCGTCGACATGTTTGGAGCCGTCTAGAAATGCGTCCAATTTCCTTTAACTTGCTTCATGTTGTCTCCACTCTCAACGATCGCCACTGGAATCAGAAACGGTTTAAATACAAGTAACTCTAACCGACATTGATCACAGTTCTCGAGCTTCTCTGTGGCGGCGTGCTAACTCCTTAACACACTTTTTTTCCATTCTGTGTTGTCCAGTTTTGGAGAAGTCGGGGTCGACTTGTGTTCATGCCAATACGTTGTCTCATCAGCTTTGCACTTGAGTTCTTCAAAACGATGTATTATTTGAATTCAAAAGTTTTCAAACTTCTTCTTCAGTGAAAGTAAAAGTAATGTCGCTCTGATAAGAATGAACCCTGTCACCACAGCTCACACTCCATACCGTCTCCTGTCACAGCGGGATATTTTCTGTCTGACGTTCCATTTCTTGGAGGCCTCTCTTTTGACTGATGGTTCATTTCACACGTGCATAGTTTAAAAAAAAAAACTCCCCAGCGAATGTGAAACTGAAGACTGTAGTCCTGACTGACCTGCAGTCTAACAGTTCTGATGTGCTGTCCTCATTAGCCTGCTCGGGGATCAGCACACATTCACATTTAGATGAGGTTTAACCGTCGCCAAGGACTGGAGATTGGAGAGCGTCCCAGCGATGAAGGAAAAAATCTCACATCCTGCCTGCCAGCAACCAAAAGGAACAGTCGATGCAGAAATCAGATTCTTCTTTTTTCCCTTTTTTCTTTAATACATCTCTGCAGACCAAACAGAGTCCAAGAATTACACTTGGCACATCTGAGACGGGCTGGAAAGGCTTCAGCCGTAAACCGTAAGCTTTCAGTCAATCTGACAGACCTCCCAAATCATCCAAATCTCAGTACTACCCTCCCCCTGCGTCTCCCCACTCTTGAGGAACGGTTAACTCCTGGGTTTTGAGTTTTTGTGTATTAAGAGCTCAAAGCATTCATCTTTCTGGCACGAAAGAAAAACAGGACGGAGCTGTGTAACCGGAGAAAAGAGAGCCGCGGTCATTGAAGCTGCTCCGCGAGGCCAAAATGAGAAACAAATGGCTGCTTCTCTGTTAGCCATCGCTGCTGGCTCGCGTCCCGGACTCCTCGATCCCCGGAGACTGGCGTCTGTTCATTTCAACAACAAAAAGAAAACCTGCATCAGTATAAAGAACAGAAACGTTCACAAGGTATCGCATTACATGTTCACGTATCAGGTATAGGACAGATCTCATCGCCTTCAAGTCCTGTCAGGACGAAGTAGGAAGTGGTTTTAAAATAGAAACCAGGACGTCTCACTGTCTGTTTTGGACCTTTGGACCAGTTTTATTACAAAAAGAAAATCAAAAGTATACTATAACAGCACATTAAAAAAGAAAATAAAAGGGTTAGTGTGCTACCTTTTGTTGATTAGCAGAAAACACAAAATGCAGCTAAGGCTGATGGGAAAAGTCAAAAAACAAGCAAGAACTCGCAATAGCTGCAACCACGCACAAACATGCATGTTCACGCATTCACACACCCAACCTCATAAACACATGACCTCCACGGCAAATTCCAGCCTCCTATGGTGAAAACTGTTGCGAGCTATGAACTAGAATTTCACAGCTAGACTACAAGGTCTTTTAGTACGTAAAAAACTAAAACTAAAACTTTGCACCTGTGTGCGATCAAATAAGTACATTTTAAGATCAGGCTTTGGATTTAGAGGCCAGGCTGCGATCAGCTGTGGAATCCCGGCTCAGTTTGGTTCCCTCACTGAGACGAGAGACGATCAGGTCTGACAATCAGAGGGCTTACTACAGTGTTGGCAGACTGAGGACTAAAGTTGATTTGCAAGGCTGCAGGTACCGTCTGCTGGATCTCAAAGGGCCAGAGGTCACTGCGTGTGACTGACTACCACATGTACGACAGGATTTGAGGAATACTCAAAGCTTACCCTTCGTCAACTGGACGAAATAAGTCATTCAAAATAGGAAAAATGTATTTATTAATAGGTGGTTTTGGTTCAGGAATCCCAAATAATAAACTTTTGGAGGAAAAGGAAGTGCCCTCAGAGTCATGAAGAGACGGTAGTTCATGCAACTGTCTCTGCTCTCAGATTTTCCTGGCCTCCTTTTACTCCCTGGGCGACCGAAGGAAGCGCTCCCAGCTCCGGCAGATAAGAGACGTGTGTTTCATGTGCTTTTTCTGGCAGCAACATCACAGCCAAATGTTCTCATTTCATTGGAAACCAGTGGCGGGGAGGAGTCCAGGGGTGACGTGCCTCAGCAGAGAGCCACCTGGGTTTATCACTCAGGCGGCGCCACGGGAGTTTCCATCACCCGACATTACCTGACCTACTTCGGAGGTGCATTTTAAGACGACAGTGGGAGGAGGGAACACAGAGCCTCTGGACTCTCGCAAGGAGCCTTCGTGAGCTTTGGCCCTTCAAAGACAGGAATCCCTCGACAGCAGGCTGGTAAACAAACATGAAAAGGTGCTTACGTTCCTCTGGGTTCTATTCATAGTTCTATCATTGGTTCAGTCATTGAGCTCAGCTGCTCCGGACCAACTGAGAGTCACTAGGTGTGTTTCTCTCCACTTGTTTTATTATAGATGCCCTGCTTGCAATTTTATTGGCCGTTGCCGATTTCCAACTTTTTAACAGCTCCAAAATTATTGAGTTTGTGGATCAAGAAGACAACAGCTGAGTTTGGTTGTTTGGTCAGAGTTCAGCAAAAACAGTCTAGTTTGGGGGATATTGGCTTCAAGGTCCAGTGTGTAGTGTTTCGGGGGATCTGTTAGCAGAAATTGCAGATAATATCCATATCTATGTTTTCATTCGTGTATTATTCACCTTAAACAAAGAATTGTTGTGTTTTCGTTATCTTAAAATTAGTCTTTTGTATCTACACAGAAAGCAGAACCAAACACTGGCTCTAGAGAAAGCCTGTTGCGTTACCTTAAGGCCACCAAAGTTCTCCGACGCGCTTGTGAAACTTTGTTAATGTGAGCCAACTGGTGCAATGCCAGCCGGCATCTGAATTGTATTGCTCCAAAAGTAGGGTTATTATGGTATGGATATCGTCTGATTGAGCCGAAGATCCTGAAGGACCTGCTTCTTGCCCCGTCAGACTTCTCTTTAGTGATGTCACCTTGTGCCCAGATCTCAGCTAGTAAGTATATTTATTACTATTGACAGACAGAATGATAGACAAAACCATGAAAATAACATCCAGGCCAGAATGTCCCCTCTAAAGGCAACAACATGTTGACAGTGTTCTGCATACCAAAGGTTATTCCCTTTTTCTGCCCTTTGATTGCAGGAAACCTCGCTGTGTTGTGAAGTCTGTTGCTGTCGTTGAGCATCGGACAAAATCCAGACAAACTTCAGACACAGAACATCCTTTTTACTTCCTGTCCTCTTGACCTCTGCTGGTTTTCAGCCAGTGAAAAAGACTTGAATGTGACTACTTAGAACTCCAGAGGGCGATGATGATGACGATGATGATGATGATGATGATGATACTGACTCTGGGGGTTCACAGAGCTGTGGTGTCTGCTGGGAAACATTGCATGCAGGCGTAGGATTAACGTTGCGGGCTCGTTGCTGACCGAGATCCCGTGTGAACCAATCGGATCAGACTCCTGGAGAAGTCTGATCTCTTCCTAATGAGAAGAGGAAGAGACTCACTCTGTCAGAGAGAAATGGAAAGCTTTCTCCTGCTCAACCTTTTTCTAATATTTCTGTGGTTTCATGCTCTGTTTGTGTGCTGTGAACAGTTTCACTACTTGGAACTTTTGTGAAAGAATATTTCCAAAACAAACTGTTGCCTTTGAGCAAGGCTCTACATCCCAGATGCTCTCGTGGCCAAAAACAACTGGGTGTACTGGGAAGCTTCCAGCTCTAAATTAGTGAAACCATATATCCTAGAAAACAGAGGGCTTTCATGTTTCCTGAATCTATCTAATACGTTTTAAAAGACCCCAAAAAAAGTTATGGAAATAGTATAAATGAATATAAAGTTTTTCCACCCCGGTCAGAACAGGACCAGACTTTTTTCTACTGCACAGATGGCACATGGGTAAAACCATTTGTTATTCACCACAGATCCCAGTTCAGTGAAGCTTTAAGCTTGTTTGCGTCTTTCATGTCAAAGTGGGAAGCCAGTTAGGGATCATGTGAGAGGAAGAAAAAAGGTGAAAAGAAGCAGATGGTAGCTCAGCAGAGACCCGTCTCTCCACACTACGGCTGCAACTATTCATCAACTGTTTAGTCTTTCAAATATTTATGTTCATCATAATTTCCCAGAAGCCCCCGGTCCCGTTTTAACCGACTAACTTTAGTTTTACTGAAAACAGAATAAAAGAAGTAAATCCTCTGGTTTGAGAAGCTGGAAGCAGAAAAAACGGCAAAATAAACCCAAAACGTGTAATTTATGGATTTTAGTCCATACAGGTTCCGTTAAAGGTGTGTGTGTGTGTGTGTGTGTGTGTGTGTATGTGTGTGTGTGTGTGTGTGTGTGTGTGTGTGTGTGTGTTTTACTGTACAGAGGGGTCAGCAGGGTTTGAAAACTTCGTAGTGTAAATCCAAAATAATCCTGTGTAATCTTTGTAATCTTACTCAGCCTTGATTTGGGCAATGTGTGTGTGTGTGTGTGTGTGTGTGTGTGTGTGTGTGTGTGTGTGTGTGTGTGCGCGCGTGAGAAGCCACGGCAGCATCTTTGGGTGTATTAGCAGTCTGCTGATTGTTTGTTTAGCTTCACTGAGACTGACCAATCAGATAGCAACCAGTGTGTTTGTAAACAAAAGTCACAATTTTCTCTTTTAAAGAGAATGAATGCCCAACTTCCTGTTAGCTTCTGCTAGCGAGCTAGCTTAGTTATCTGTCCTCATTCTGAAATCAATTAAGTATCTTTTTGTACGGTCATTTTGACAAAGATATAACTGTGGTTATTTCATCAGCATTAAGCAACTACAGTTCCCATGAGTCTTATCACTGCACTATGAAACCTCATCAGAGTTGTGTTTGGTGAATGCTAACCCTGAACAAAAATATACATATATATTCCCAAATTTTTGGCTCTTGTAGTGTTGTCTCCTGATGAGACAAGACAAGAGATCCAGAATTAGTAGACAGACTTCTGTTAATTAATACGAAGGACAATGTTTTCATGGCCTTTCTGAAATCAAAAATGTGTGTTTCACATTTTAAAAAAAGCCTTAGTGACTTTTAAACTGTTCAAAAGGACGTTTGCAGCTCTGAAAATGAGCGTTTTTTCAGATTTGCATTTTTTACAGTCGATAGCAGAAATCAGTTGATGGTGAAACAGAGCAGCAGCAATACTGATGAAAATATTACTTCCACGGACTCATTTGAAACGAATTTGTGAAACGTTAAAAGCAAACATAATCCGGGACGAAACATGTTTCCCTCAGACATTTGTTGTATCATAAGGTCATTTTTGGGACAGGGCTGCTTGAGTAGAGGGAGCCATGTTTGATTGCTTTTTTTTTTACATTACTTTCAGACAAACACAAATATGTATGGTTAAAATGAATTTGCAGTTTAACTACAGGTTAGAAAATGATAATTACAGTAGCTTGTAAATGGTGTGATCTTTACTGTATTGGGTTTGGGTAACTTGGGTAAAAGAACTTTGCTCTCACTCAACTAAATCATCTTGTCCTTGTTTGTTCGCTTACTTTCTTCTGACCTAACCTCCTCCCCCAGCTCCCCCCTCAAGAAAAACAAACAAACAGACACAGATCCAGGCCCAGCGCTCTGCAGGAAGCCTGCGAGCCGCTCTGCATGTCTGATTAGACGATTGCGTCTGTTGTGCATTATTAACATGAAACCCTCAGCGGAGAGAATCATCTCGTGTTGCATGTGATCTGGCAGCTGAATCACTCCGCTGGCTGCTTCAGGCAGTGACACAATCTGAGAGTGGGCGCAGCATGTGTGTATCTGCACACACATTGTTCAGCCCGCAGCCTGCATCACATCATCTTTGGAGGTTTCATTTTGTGTGATTTTCGGGTTTGATGAGGTATTACTGTGTTCCTGCTCGGGGTTCCTGCTGCTGATTAAATATGCCGAAGCTCTGATGTTACTGAACTAAAAAAAAAATTGATGGATGATTAAAAATGGGGCAACAACTTTTCTATTATTAGAAGAAACAGAAATTTATCCTGTGGGCGGCGCCAGAGAAAATGATAAAGATTTATGGTATGGTGGTCATTTCAGGACACAAGGTCAGAGGTGGGAACATTTTTAACTAAACTGGACTTTGCGCTCATTTCCAGTATGCAGTTCTTTTAATATTAGCATCTTAACTAACCACCACTAGTCAAATGTAAAGTCCCAATTAGTTTAGATCTTTTGGGATCTTTGGGGTTAATTAAAAAAAAGAAGGCCCCTGTTCAAAAAGTTCATGACAGAGTAACCCAAACCTTAAGAATATAGTGTCCCCGCCATGAATGTATAAAGAGAAATGGATACAGCTTTGAAGGAGACGGCCCGTTCATTCCTATATTGGACTTCCAAGTATATGATTCAGATGATAGTACCCATTATGGGTAGAGCCACACTGCCTTCCAACGTCCAACTGGTAGGAGACCCAGATATCTCATCTAGGACACGTGACCCGGCTCCGGATAAGCAAAAGGAAATGGATAGATGGATGAATGAACTGAAGTGTCAGACAAGAGGAAACTTAATTTGCTGCTGGCGCTATATTAAAAGTTAAAGGATCAAAGGACATTTTTAGGATCCTCTGGGGGTCATGCATGTCTGCACAATTTTTAACTGCAATCCGTCAAATAGTAAAATATCTAATAGACCGACATTTCCATCCTCAGAGCCGAGTCACAAGGCTAAAAAAGGTTATTTTTGGAAGGTGACGTTTTTCTCCTTTGGTGCATTTAGAGTGTAAAATGTCTTCATGCGTAAGTTCTTAAACATGCCGCTTCATCAAACATGTTCAGGGGCATCAGGAGTCAGATACATTTCATCAGCTACAGCCTCCCAACACAGCTGAAATTTGAGAATGTGATGATACAGGTGAGAGGACTCCTGGTTTTATCAGATAGAATAATAGACAAACACACGAAAGCATCGACTTCCCTCCCAACTCTGTTTCTCCCTGCCCTGTTTAATCACTGCCATGTGCTGCACAGGGGTCAGAGGTCACAGAGATGTTAGCACGCCAAGCTTGCAGGTTCTCATTAGCCAGAAAGGTCAGCTCAGCCGTGTGGGAGCGAAAGGTTTTATCCCAGAAGATTGTGGGTAAAAAGGAGAAACTGAGTCAGACAGTGATGGTGTGAGAACTGGATTCATTTTTTAAAAAGTTGCCGGTAAAAGGTCAAAGGTAAACCCGCAGGAACATCACACCTACACACACCTATACATACACATACCGTACATCATCCATCCATCCATTTTCCTCCGCTTATCCGGGGTCGGGTCGCGGTGGCAGCAGGCCAAGCAGGCCGACCCAGACCTCCCTCTCACCGGCAACATACAGATACTTTCAAACATCATTTTGAAAAAAACAAAAGTTAAATACATTTTTTTTTTTTTATTTAGTTCATTTTTCATCATACAACTGCAAAATTTGTTAAGAATTTTCTTTCAATACCTTTCAAAGAGAGGCCCTCGATAGTCTGCCGTGAACGCAGACTGAAAAGATACAAAGACTTTCTAGATATTTAAAAAAAAAAGACAAATGAACTTTATTAACTTTTAACTTTTAACATATCCCTGTAACAAAAAGAAGCTGAAAATAATCTTAAACCACTCTCATTTTCAATAAATGAATGTTTAACTTGTACATCGTTTCCTGGCTACATGCACTAATATCACTGACCAACCTGCCTCACGGACGGACGTTCATGAAATCGTCACGAAATGTAATGCACTGATTTGTGTACATGGACACACATTTGATGTTTTTTTCGTTTTGCTCAGCGCGACTTTCAAACGAATGTTCAGGCAACAAAACCACCATAGCTACATTTAGGAAAAACGACATGAGCGCATCACCTTACACCGGTCTTGTTGAAAGTCCTGTGTCTGTTTGAAAAGTCTGAAAGCTTGCAACACATTTACACTATGGGAAAAAAATAACTTCTCTATGTGAGTCTTTAAAATCCCAAATCCAGGTCCCCTCTTGGCTAACGTTTAAGGACATTTACAAGACATGATTTTAACGTGATTTAAAACCTAAGTAGTGAACCTCCAGTATGTCCCCCGATGGCTCACTGTTCCACTAAATCTGTAACAAGGCTGAGGTCCCCTGTTGGATGGGTACGCAAGTGCACACATACACACACGCACACAAATCCCTTCCTCTGGGTAAATCTGGGTGGGAGGTTACGAGGTCAAACGGCATTGCTCTGCAGCAGTGTGTGGTTTAAACACACACACACACACACACACACACACACACACACACTATGGCTGGCAGGAATAATTTGCCGTCACATCTCAGAGCTGGTGATGTAGATGAAGGTTGAACTCCATCATTAGAAACATGAACTCGCTAAAAATAGATCAGAGGAGACTCTCTGACTGCTTGAAGTGATTCATACTAGTTTCTCATGTACGCCATTTCATATAAGAGGGCGACAGATTTATACAAAAATATTTTTATATGATGTATTAGTGCTGTTCAACTTCTGCAGTTTACTTGTTAATTTTTACTTTATTTACTATTATGTCTTTGTCTTTTTACATTTTCATAATTTTTTTTTCAAAAACTGTTTTTTCAATTTTATTGATACCAGAAAATTGATTTGTTATTGATATTATTGTTCTTCTGTTCAAAGACGATCGAAGGTGCTTGTGTCAGTAATGACTGTATCCTCTATCAGAAGCAACAGTTAAGGTAGTGCTCTAATTACACCGTAGCCCCATTTTGTGGGGTTTTGCTGTACACATGTTCGTGCACACATGAACACAACTCTGCATTCTACGTGCACCGGATCGTGAGGGTTCAAACCGAACGTTACAGCTCTAATCTTGTTAAAGATTTTTTTTTTAAAAGCGGTCTTATTTAAAACACACATTTTTATAATATATGAAAATGCATAAATCCATGAAACATTGTGTGAGTCATGACGATTATCTCCTTCAAGTCGTTCCTGAGTCGAAGGAGAAAGAACAAGTCCTCATCTGGTTTTTAACCTGAACAGAAGAACATGAGATAACACGTTCAGCCCCGCAGCGCCACATGGTTCTGTTTACACGCTCACACAGGATCACACAAACATGGCTGGAAATCCAAACAACAGCTTGTTTGGAGGAGCTCCATCACTTCCTGATAAAGAAATAAAAAAAACCTCAGGCCCCCTGCTCCTTCTCTGCCTCTCACCCTGAGACTGACTGAGACCCCAAACACCCAACTCCCCTCTCTCCTGGAAACTAAAGCCGAGGAGAATATGTTTGTGTGTGTGGGAAACTCCAGTGAAGCTCAGCCAACCCCTTCGCTAATCCCCCAGAGTCTCCCACAGCTCAGGAGTGTGTGTTTGTCTCTGTGTGTGTGTGTGTGTGTGTGTGTGTGTGTGTGTGTGTGTGTGAGAAGGTGAAGCGAGGGTCCCACACTCTGCAGTCAGCCCACCCATATTTCATGTTTTCTTGTTCCACTCGGCTGCTCACTCGCCCCTCAAGAAGGAAATTCCACCTCTCGCTCACCCAGACCTCATCGTCCTCGTGACCGGATGGTCACATGACCGGATAGCCTACATTTCCCACAGTGCAAAGGGGCCTTTTCAGTTTTATTCAACGGAGGTTCTTGCTTGGTGCAAACATACAAAACATGTTTAATGTCTTGGATTCTCATTTTTACTCACGTGTTTGTCTTTGATATATCTTATAGCATTTTTTGGAGGGAAAGAATTTCTTTGTCACTGTATTTGTTGCATATAACAATAATAGTGAGAAATGAGCATTGTGCACTTCAGTTTTCCTCGTCTCATATTCAATGTTGTTTTTAAAGGGTTTTTGGTTAGATTCCTTGAAATGGATCTGGGCTTAACACGAGTTTACGAGATTCTTAAATTTTCATCTACGCTATAAAATACGTCATATTGAATAAAATACATAATGTTCGTCTTGTATCGGCCTCTAAGATAACTGTTGATAAACTGGGAAACACCTTGAAAAAGCCCATTTAAGATCAGTCTACAAAAACTAAAGGTGCAAAAGAGGTTAAATGAACCGTCTCATAATAATAATCTCACCAATAGCAACAATAAACTGTATTTATAGAGCAGATTGCCGCTGATTCTTCACGTCTCGAGTCTAGTAAAAGGAGGCGAGCGTCCTTCACGACGGTCATTAATTCAGCCTTCTGCGGCTAAATAGGTTTTAAAACCCATTAATGACGCTGCCTGAGAGGAAACGCTCTCCTTCAACCACTCTGAAGGTGAACACAAATTCACATTTCAGTACGAGGGGGAGCCTGCAGGCCTGAGGAAAGACACGCGGCGCTTTACGGAGTTTACTTATGGTGTTGCTGGTAGTAGTCTTCCCATTGATTCGTTCCATTTTGTGGGATCATACGGCTCTGGGGCTCTTTGTCTCGGCAGCTTCAGCCTTGCTAACGGTCCTCAGTGGAGGCTTCACACAGAGAGCTGCCATCTGTGGGGAGCAGGGCGCTGCCAAAGCAAACACACTTCACACACACACACCAGAACAGACGGAAACACACCGTCAACACACACACACACACACACGTTTGTACTGGCTGATGACATTCAGACATGATGCCCAATTGCGGCCAAAATGAAAGGCCTCAGTATGCTTCAAATGTTGCTTGTTGTCGATCATCTCGTCCCTGATTCCACCGAATTGACGAGAGGGCTGCATCCAACTACTTGGGTGACTTTCTAGAACAATCACATGCATTGTGATTGTTCAGGTGTGTGGAGGTGTGGAAGTAGAGGAGGCTTAAACTCCATCAACCATCTTAACAGCAAGACAAACTGAAATACTCACGGAAACGGTATCAAGGACGTTAAGTGTTGGATGTCACAAAACTGAAATTGTCTTATTCCGGCCGCCCAACACAATAACTCTTTTCTTACATGCTTACAAGCTGTGCACAGAAACTTAGGAGTGACTTTTAAAAGCGACGTGACACTGGAGGAGAAGGTCAATAGAGTTGTGTGCAGAACGCAGCCGTAGATCCTCAGGTGAGAACCCTCTGGTTGATCCACCAGACTCAAGATGAAAGAAGACTGCTCTTTCTCTATTAGGGCGCCTGAGGAAATTAGTCTAGCTCAATCAGTTTTATCGGTTAAATCCCTTCTGAAAACACAGTTATAAACAGGCTTTTATGTGAGTTTAGTTTTGTGAAGTTTTGATCTGTTCTTAATTGTGTTTCTGCTTGTTGGTGTGTTTAATTGTATCTTTTTACCCAATATATTACCTTTTATTTCTATTCTTTATTGTTGCTGCTTTTGGGTTTTATTGTATGTAACTTTGTAAACATTGTTTTTAAAAAAGTGCTCAACAAATAAAGGTTATTCATTAAAATCATCATTACCACCGCCCTCTGGACGCTGAAATGTGGCGTTCAAACACGTCAAAAGTGTAACGTTGGTATAACGGTATACGCAGAAGTCCCGGTTCAGTTCATAGCCCGGTTCAGGAGTCACGGTTCGGACAGACAAAGTTTTTGGAAAACTATTGTCACTATAAAAACAAGGAGCAAACACTTCTCTACTAAACTGTACGAACACTGAAGGCAACAGGTCACAACAGGCTGGAAAACTGAAAAAGCATCTCTAATGCCATCAAACTGAAGATATTAAATGGTGTTCGGCACATAAACCCGTTGAATGTGTGTCAGCGCGTTGGATGTGTTTCCACAACGGTGGAGGAACGCAGACGCACTGTCCTCATTTTAAACTTTAATTGCACTGCAGCATGTGTTTCCACAGATGGCACGCAAGCCATGAGCCCGAACAAACACGTTTATGCTCAAACTGCTGTTCGTTGCGTTATTCTCCGTAAAGGCCAGAGGGTGTACAAACAAGATTTACTCTGAAGAAGCAAGAAGTCAAGATTGGTAGTGGCAAAATGCCTTAAAACAACCTTCTCCTTGAAAAGAAATTCAGAGGCACACGACGATGCGTCGCAACAACTTGCGGAGCTTTTTCGCACAATGACGGCGTCAATTTCTGGCTCGAGCACACCTCATGCCAGCTTCACTATAAGGAAAGTATAAACCAGGACCAGGAACCAGCATACAGCACACTAGTGTGACTGACTCGCACGCCAATCCACTTGTTGTGCTAACCTCAGCACATGTTGCTAACCGCGTACGGCAAAGTTCAAACCCAGCCTACTTTCACACATGCGCACCAATCAGCATCCAACATGCACTTCATTTGAAGCATACTGAGGCCCTCAAAACATGAAATCTAAAAATCTCAAACACACATTTCGGGTTAAACACATGGAGTCAAATTAGGCAACCCCGTAGTTACTAATAGTAACCTGTGTTCTTTCTCTCACAGTGAAGTGGAGACACAGTTACGTTGAACCCGATCCTCAGCAGGGTCAGATAACCCGGGTCACTTTCTTCACACTGACTGTAAACAGCGGCTGTCCTGCTCTCCCATGATGCCACAGGACAAACCATTCAAGCGTGTGTGTGTGTGTGTCTGCGCTGCTGCACACCCACAGATTCCAGTATTGTGTGTTGCTCATTCATGCTGCCGTACGAGCTGCTGGCTGTCTGTTTAAATCCTAAACACCATCAGGTATCAAGATACCCCAGGATGCAGACTCTGCACACATACACACATGTGTGTATGTGTGTGTGTGTGTGTGTTGGACTGTGACAGACTGAGTGTATTCTCAGTGTGTGTGTGTTTTATGGAGGCTGTGATGGATCAACAGCTACCCCTGCAGACAGACAGGCATCACTGCTGGTGTGCTGTGCAGCCTGCTGTACCCATAATGCCACAGGGCATGATGTTTGTTTCAGTCTGTTTGTGTCTGTGTGACTCAGAGTCAGTCAGACAGGAACATATTTAACACTTGAATGTGTGCCGATCGCTGAGGGGGAAACAACGGCAACTGGACTCAAACACATTTAAGAAGCACTGACAAAATGTATAAAAGAGTTTGTACATCTACTCATGAATTTATCTTATTTATTTCACACAAATTGAAACATTTTCTCACTTGCTTGTAGTTTAAAGGAACAGTGTGTGACATTTAGAGGGATTAATTGGCAGAAATTTAATATAATATTCAGAACTATGTCTTAATTAGTGTATAATCATCTGAAACTAAGAATCATAGTGTTTTATTTAGCTTTCAGAAAAAGCCATTTATATCTACGCAGTGAGCAGGTCGTCTTCCAGGGAGTCCGCCATCTTGCACCGCCATGTTTCTACAGGAGCCCAGAATGGACACTGGCGAGAGAGATTTCCGTTATCTGAAGGTAGGGATGCATTCAGAATATATATTTTTAAAAGTAATTATTTAGCAATGTAGTACAGAAGAGTATAAGGGTACACACCCTTGATACCCTTGATAAGGGTAGCTCCAAGTTGTACTAAAATCCTGTAACTACCCCCTACCTGAAGGCCACCGTAGATCTCCAGTACGTTTGGAAAGGGAGGGGTGAGCAGACGGGTATTTAGTTGGTTGCAATCTGCAACAAACCCCTAGATGTCACTAAATCTTACACACTGTCTTTTAAGTTTTGCTGAAGTTTAAATAGTACATTTCATTACATGCCCTCAATGTGCTTCACATTCAAACACATACAGCAAAAAGTAACATTTACATTAAGAATAGGACATCAACACAATAAAATGCAAGAATCGCATGGAAATGAAAAACAAAAGAGACCATAAACTCATGATAACAATGTTTACTGAGGTAATAACTCGAGTGAGAAGTAGAGTCACTTTCACAGACTTCCATACATTCGGAGCAGAGTCGCCCCCTGCTGGCCGGCAGAGGGATTGCATGTTTAAGACGCCTCTGTATTGGCTTCACTTTTCAGAACCGGAGGTTGCCGCCTGTGTGTAACTGATAAATGTCTCAATCTTTGTATACAATTTCTAATCATAAATCACATAGGTGATATTGTTGAATTTCAAAACACTGACACTTCTTCAAGCACTCCACCAGTGGCTAATTTACAGCTCGGTAATACATGGGAATTGTTTTGAATTTTATAATTCCAGTCAGGCACTCCACAGCCGTCTACAAGCGGTCTGACGAAGGGGTCCTTCCGGGTCCTTCCTGCCCTGAGCCGCTCCGAACAGCCTCTCGACGTAATAACCGACCACCGGAGAAGAAGAAAAAACGGTAAATTAACCCCGAAATCCTCCTCGAACCGACCGGGTCCCGGGAGTTATGATGGGCAGTAGGACCAGTGCGCTAGCCGCGGGGGTGTGCGGCGCTCTGCTCGTCGGTTACTGCATTTATTTCGACAACAAAAGACGGAATGACCCCAACTTCAAGAACAGGCTGCGAGAACGTGAGTGTTGACCTCTTCTTTCCTTCTTCCTCACGTTCATCAGGCCCACGAGCTCAGATCCGGTCCAGTGTGTTCTGGTTCTGTTCGTAGAGGCTGACAC
>NW_022280142.1:826599-837432 GCF_004355925.1 Anarrhichthys ocellatus
GAAGAGACTCTGCTGTGTTGTTGAGAAAGACCTGATGAAGTCACTTTCGTTTCTGGAGTGTGACGTTGAAGCTCTTCTCTTCACAGTGTAGCTCCGCCTCTTAACTGGTGAGGTTTTGTTTCCTCCCTCTGGTTTACTCAGAGTAGTCTGGCTTTTAGCTGACAGTCAGTCATGTGACCCTCATCATATTTGTCCCAGTTGTCTCTCCCATACACACCCCAACGCCTGTCAAATATGCATATGACTCATATCAGACATCTTGGTGATTAATCTGAACACATCACAAAGGTACTTCACTAAAAGTTGACTCGTTGATGTGAATGTTAACAGGTTTTAAACATATTTACTAAAAATAGATAACGTGTGAACGCAGCATTAATGGAACACTTCAACATTTTAGGAAACATGTTTATTGACTTTCTACCACGATAACTACCATGAATGTTAAACATGAAGCTACAGACAGGATGTGGTTAGCCTAGCTTAGCATAAAGACTAACAGCAGTCTGGTGACTTTTTTTTATGCAGCGATTTATGGTGGAAATGTCTTTATGTATGTGAAGGACAACACAAACTTCATACGCCAGGTGACAAATCAAAATATTAGGCAGCAAGTCTCTCCGGGATTCTGAATTCCTTTCAAATATTTAATATCATCTCTGCTGAGTCAACACAAATCTAGGGCTTGATTTACTCTTCTGTCCTCTTGTTGTGAGGAAGTAACCTCTTTAAATGTGCATGTGGCTCCTATCCACATCCGTGATACATTCATTCATTTTGTGTTTCAGCAACGTTTCCGCTTCCGTTAGAAACTTTCTGCACATTCAAAACATTTCCCACATATCTGTATTCTGATAAGTCGAGAATAAAGTCGTAATGTTGTGACAATGTTGTAAAGAATAAAGGCTTAATATTTCAAGAAAAACTTCACTTGCCCCAACAATGATTTGATCGTATCTCATTCAGACCATCTGACGGACGTTGAACCCTGTCGGCTGTAAGATGCTCTTCATCGGAGGTGGAAAACTAACTGAAAACACTTCAGATCGTCCGACATAAATCTCACCATTATTGTCCACACAAATTATAACTGCACCACTTCCGATAAAGTGCAGCTCACAGCTTTTCAGCGGGAAGCATCCTGGAGTAAAGAGACGATGACAAACAGAGCAAAGCTTTCTGTAAGTAAAAGCCGACGCAGAGACAGCAACTTCATTTTCTAATTCTCAAATTATTATTATTATTATTATTATCCTAACGGGGGCCCATCACTACTCCGTCATCGTTGACAGACTATAATTCTTTCTTTTGGTTTCTCTTTAGACAGTAGTCTAGTCCTCACACACTTTCTATTGCTGAGATGTAGATCGGATATCAGATATGAACAGTCTTTCTGGGCTTTGATTTCTTCTTCAGTCCTTTCTTTTTAATCTTTTTGTTTGGATCCACCATCTCTCCTTTGAAGGAGGTGGAGCTCTTCTGCTGGTTTCCAGAGAACTTCTTTTTAGACTTGAAACCGCCGCCTCTCTCCTGACCCGAGCCCTTCATGGGGCCTTTGCCGGGGCCCTTCATGGGGCCCTTGCCGGTCCTCCCTTTGGTTTCGTTGCTGTCCGTTTTATTCTTCTGCCTCGACGCCCTCTTCACCCGGATGGGTCTGCCCTCCAGTTTGGTGCCTTCCAGTTCCAACGCCAGCTGCACCGAGTCGGCGCTCTGCAACAGGAAGTACCAAACCGGTACAACACCATTAAAGCTCACATAAAACCTGGTACAAAAAAAATAACCTCAAGAGAACACAAACCAAAAAAAGAAAAGCGCCGTTTGGGTCGTCGTACCTCAAACAGGATGTAACCGAATCCTTTCCCAAATCCAGAGTTCTGGTCTCGCACCAATCGTACAGCCTCCACTGTGCCACACTCCTCAAAGTGCCGCCGAAAAGCCAGTTCGTTTAACTCTAAACACACACACACACACACACACACACACACACACACACACACACACAGCAGGTCAACTTCGACACAAAATGCCGAACATCAACACTCGTCAAGATTAAAACAGCGGAGAGACTCACCGAACGAAAGATTCCCCACAAATACGGAGCGTTTGTTTTCGTACTGCAAGACAAGCACAATGTCACCAAATATGTTCCAAAAACTCATGTCAACAGATTTACAGATGAACTGCGATGTGGAGACTCACCGATGAGCCGTTCGTCACTCTGTCCACTCGGATGTGGAAGTCTTTCTCGACCTCCATGCCGTTCCTGTGAGCAGAGACAGACCGAGGGAGAGCTTGTTGTTGTTGGCTGAACGCACACGGCGACTCCATTTGTGGGAATGATTTAATGACTCACCTCTCCAGCGCTTTGGCGACTGTGGCCTCGTCCTCAAACACCACGTAGGCGTTTATGCTTTGCTTTTTTGGATGAGTTTTGCGTCTGTGAAGTAAAAAAGAAGAAGATGACAACCCCACACGAGAGTTTACCATGTGAGGAGGTTGTTTTGGTAGTTTATCAACTCTTAACTCTACAGAACGGATTCAGACAGAAACTTACTGAATAACTGCTACTTTGCGGGACATTAAGGGATCCTCTCTGACCTACAGGGAGCAAACAAAACAGATCATTAGGAGCTGAGGAGAAGTTACATAAATAAATAAAATTCAACTTTGGTGAACTTTGACATCTTGACCGGTGGCAAAGTGTCGTGATCTTTGAGATCTGAAATATGTCGTCTGAATAAACTGTGAATTTATGGTTCAATGACATTTAGCGAGGGAGCTAGCCCTGACAGCTTCTTCTTTCTCCCTCTTCAATAATCTTTCCTGAATGAAATGATGAACAACGTATCAGGGAGGAGTAAACAGCAGTGAAGCATAGAAGCAGAGAAAGAAGCTCTGTTGCGTGTTCCCGGCTGTTCAGCGCTATTTGCTGGCGTTGTTTGTGTGTTGTTGTGTTTTTACCACAGAGCGAAAGCGGATGGACTCGATGGTTCCTTTATCTTTGAAGAGGCTTTGCAGGGTCTGAAACACAAAGGGGGAAAAAAAACATCAGGTTCTTCTTCTCTACTACAGATTATTGATCAATCCAGGAATAAACAATTATAGAAAATCAGGTTGAAAGTTTAAAGCAGTGAAGCTGTGGAGGCAAAATGTTTATGTCTTCTGTTCTCCTTCGTCAAAACTCTGAGTTTGTTAATCGAATGTAGACTTTTAAATGTACACAATTAAACTCGACGCCTTTTCAACTGCGTTCACACAAAAACATTGTTATTACTGTCGGATGACGAGGTGTAGGTCCAAAAGTAAACCGTTTATTCTGTTGGATCCATATTTTTATTATCAGTTGCTGCATTTTGTCCCCGTCAGGTCACAGCGCACTATAAATGTATTTTAAAATGTAGCGTAACATACTGTAGGAGTCCAGCACTTCATCCTAAACGAAGTTGAAGTCTGATAAATGATGAAGTGTTGGTGAACTGGCTTTCTGTAACCGGCCCTTAGGTGTGTTAAAGTTCTGTTTTCATGGTCTCTATCAGGCCTGTCATCATAATTACGTTATTACCTAATCGTATGATATACGGACATGACCTCAGTTATTTTCATGTTAAAAACAAGCATTTCACTCCTCTGTTCTCTCTGTACCTTCCTGGTGCAGCTGATGGGCAGGTTGCCAACAAACACCGTCCTCTTCTCCTTTACCACCTCCTCCTCTTTACTGGCTTTCAGCCTCTGCCTCTTCATCACCCACTGCTCCGCACTGATCTCTCCCTCCGGCTCCGGCGCTTTCCTCTTCTTCTTTTTGGCGGGCGCCGCCTTCCCTCGCTCTTCCTCGTCGGCGTTCTGTAAACTGATCTCCCTAAAAAGCAATGGAGGAGAGAGGAAGAGGAATTAAAGAAATGAGGGGGACGAATGTTACGGAATCAAAGAGGGAAAACTAAAAGACAAGAAATTACGAGGATTTTGTGAAAGAATATTTAGAGAGCAAAAATAACAATATCGTTGGTGTTGTATACAAATGCAAAAAAGAAAAGAAAACAACAGAACAAGGAGGAAAGAAAGAAAGAAGAAGAGGACGACGACAGCTCTGTGGATTAACGAAGTGATGTCTGTTTCTAAACTCCTCACCTGTTGTCCAGCTTCTGGTCGGCTTCAGATTTCTCCTTAAGTTGCTTCTGATTAATCTTCTGACTGGGCTGACCTTTGACCTCTGGAGTTTCCTTCTGTTGCTCCTCTGCTTCTGTGCTCTTCTGAACAGGCTGCCATAAAAACAACCACACGGTACATGTTGAAGTACAAGTGTGGATTAGTACTACAGTAACCAGCTGTTTTAAGAAATGAATAAGTCTTTTTTGTGTCTGTTTGAGTTACCTTGGGTGCAGGCTGAAACAGAAGAGGACCAGCCGGTGCAGCGGTGCTGAATAAAGTCGACAGCGATCCGGAGGCGGCAGATTTCTTCTTGAACAAACTTCCTGACACCTGACCCACCTCGTAGTCAGCTGCCGGTTCCCCCGACACTGCCTCTTCACCGACGACAGAAACACTGAAATGAAGAAGGTGCAGCACACAGACAACGTCAGAATGCTGCTAAATTAAAGAGGGTGACACTAAATACTGAGGATCGGCTCCGAGAATACAGTATGTGAGTAAAGATATGAACTGTTCAGGAGTAAAATAGTGGATATTCGTCATCAGAGTACGGAATACGGGGTTGGAGTCTTACAATAACTAGATAGATCAGTTACATTTTTAGTGCACATGAAAAGGAAAGTGTACTGAAAACAATGTGTAACTATCTTAGTTTTACTTCCCATCACATACTGTTGCTGATTTTGCACACAAAACATATGAAAATGTACAAGTACAGCTGAAACTATAAATTGATTGACTGATCAGAAAATCAACTGCCAACTACTTTGATAATCGCTTAATCGTTTTTAATTTAAAGACATTTCATGGTTCCAGCTTCACGTGTCAATCATTGTAATGTATTAGTAATATATTGAGGTTTGATTTGTTAGTTGGACAAAACAAGTAACATTTTCAATGCAGGACTTCTACTTGTATTAGAGTATTCATATATAGTGTGATATTAGTAGTTGTACCTAAATAAAGGATCTGACACAGTGAATACTTCATTCCCCGCTGCCGAGGGTTGATACAAACAGTAAAATTAAGGATATTGAGCCATTTTGTCGTGTATTGTGTCTGCCGGACAGCTGCTTCACTTCATTGATTATAAATTAATCTGTGGTCAAAGACATGACGCAGGTCCCTTTCGTTCACGTTACTTTGGGAAATAAAAATGTGTAAACAAACCTCTTCTGGAGTTTCTTCTTCATGGTTTCTTCCAGCGTCACTCGGAAACTGATTTCTGGTTTCTTCTATTTATTGAAACAAGTAATTTATCGTGTTAAATGTAGCAATTAAACGAATTTCTACGATTTTAAACGCCAATAACACGAGAGTTATTACACACACGTTCACACGTTTTCCTTACCAGCACACGGCCCGTTCTACTGCAAATCACTTCCCATCGGGAACAAGGTCGCTGCCACACAAAGGTTCCTTTTTGTTTTTCATTAACGTCGATTTAATATCGCCGAACTAAGCACTACACATATAGAATCAGACAGGGTTAAGCTAGAGTACGTAAACGTACATATTTAATATCATACCTATTTACCATCAGTTTTATTTGTGAAGACATTTGTGTGCAGCTTCGAAATCTGTCACTTCCGGTTGGCCAGAGACGTCAATGTTTTGGGTTGTAACGTTGAACTGCTAGCTAGATAGAAGCTAACCTACATTAAAGCCTGCATTTTAAAACGTCGCAGGTTATCTTTATATCTCTCTATGTCAGTAATTATTTAACAAATGTTTTTCATCGTTTAAGGAGGGGAGGATTGTGGAATACGGTGAACGCTAGCTAACGACAAGTTCTGACGTTGATGATAGAAAACAAGGCTTCGATGGGAGTCGACCAGACGGAGCCGGAGGACTTGGTGAGCAGGCGGGTGTCCTGCGACGGGGAGCGGGCCACGGTGCGATATGTGGGCCCGGTGCCACCGACAGAAGGTTGGTTAAAACCTCTCACACTCACTCTATCCCCAGTGTTTAGGTCACTGTTCTTGCAGCTAGTCGTAGCAGTGGTGGGATGTAACTTAACGTTACTCAAGTGTTTAACGTTACTACCCTCAAGTACAGTTTTAAAGTACTTGTGTGCTACTTTATACTTCTACTCCACTAACGTTACATCTCAGAGAGAAATGCCCTTTTTTGAATCCATTACATTTATTTGACAGCTTTATTTACTTCAGATTCAGATTGTTAATATAAGATATAATCATTATTATGATGAAATTATGATGTATGACTAGAGGTTTAGATAAAATATGGTTGATTCCTTGGTGAAATTCACCCAGCAGTTTATAAAGTAATGTAAATAAGCTCCACCTTTACCAGCTGCAACATTAAAGTGATGAACACATTATCGAATCAATAATTATAACCCAATAATATCATTAATATTATTCAGAAATTGGCCAATTTTTGCAAAGAGACCTTTTAGTTATTGTACTTTAGGTATATCTTTAAGTATAGTATACTATACTTAAATATATAGCGAGACAACGAATACTTAGGACAACGCACAAAGGGAACTCCAGAAGAGAAAAGAAGGCTGCATGACATCTGCAGCTTTGTAGTCGGACAGATGTTTGACCAGCGTCCTCATGCTTTGCCTCACCAAACAAAGCCCAGAGCGTCTCAAACAGTCAGGTTTGGGATCAAATGCCTCGTCAGATGTTTGCTTGTGTTTAGACGACATTCAACGTTGGAGAACTTCTTCATGGAATTGAAAAACTTACTGAAAAACTCCCACATGCCCACCATCGGTACTCCACCTCCCACACGTGTTGATGCACTAGCATTGATCAAGTGTTTTGTTTCGTGTGTTCAGGGCTGTGGCTCGGCGTTGAGTGGGATAACCCAGAGAGAGGCAAACACGACGGCAGCCACGAGGGAGTCCAGTACTTCACCTGCAGGTAAGTTGCTACCGTCACTTTAATGCCTCGTGGAGCTGGAAAGTTAGTATCCGCTCACATGAGTACATATGCACATTTCTGAAAGCGAAGCTTATTTTCTATGTTTGTTAGACTAAATAAGATGTTTGATGACAAGTGAAGAACATGTTTTTGTTACATTCAACAAATAGAATAAGAATCCACAGTTATACAGTCTTTTAATTTGATTATTTGATCTGATCTGAAATGAGTAAAGGTCCCTGATGGTTTTCTTTACATCCTCTCAGACACCCTAAAGGAGGCTCCTTTGTCCGTCCAGCGAAGGTGCGCTTAGGCGTGGACTACCTGACCGCTGTGCGACAGACGTATCGGATCGACACAGAGGAGGTGATGATTAAGGAGATCTCCGTGTTGGGCAAAATCAAGGACCGCGGGTACGATGCTCATCAGACAATTTTTGTTGATCTGTTTAAATTTCTTTTGAGTATTAATTTACACAGAGGCAGTGCCTTGCTCAAAGGCAGCCGTAGACGTAGCAGGCAAAGAGAAAGGAAGAGCATGAATTAAAAACAAATTCTTAACAAGTGAAAAGGGCTAGAGGCATTAGAATATCAGCTGATCACACTATGGACTGACAAACCACAGTTTAAACCTCTTTAGTCTAACACAGTAGACTGCTGAGGGCCCAAAGAAAAACACACTTAATATTTAGAGCCCAGTTGCACCGATGTGGTTCAATAATGATCGAGGGTCACTGACGCTTTTCTGGACTGGAAAACAAATTCAAAATCCAAGTTCCAATTATAGTTAGAGTAGCCTTTATTGAAGGAAAGTAGAAACGGTAGTGTGTGACATCAGTAGACCTATTGTAGTACAGGTGATTCCATCTGGATAGTATTTGTTGTTGTCTGTCTTACTGGAGAGGAGGAGGTAACATGATTAAATAGTTCAGGGCTCAAGGACCTGTTTCATGTTTATTGATCCTTTTTTGTTGTTGTTGTTGTTGTCTCGACAGTTATGAGAGTCTTCCATCAGCGCTGCTCAGCCGCTGTGAAGTGAACGGACCCGGGGCTGACGGAGAAATCAGGAAAACAACTCCAAGTATCTTTTTACACAGCAGGCCTCATGTGGCTTCACAAAAAATGACTCTCTGATGTAAAGTGACAGTGCTGTTAACGTCGTACACCAAACTGACGATATAATTAAGATAGTGCTCAGTGTTTGTCGCCAAAATACAGACACTGATCTCCTTAAGGACAAAAATGTTCCCATTGGAACCCATTAAAAGCACGTTTCTTTTACAACATAAAATCATGCATTTCATTATATCAGACATTTAATCTGGAGCCCTGACTTCAAATTCCCAAGACCAAATACACGCTATCTTCCTGGTTTCCACTAGGGGCAATGCTGCTGGATTATGGAGCACTGCAGTGTGTCATGCAAAGCATCAAAACCAATGTTGTTGCTAATCATTGATATACAGACTGTGAAAAGAAAACATTCCCCTAGCATTAAGTATACAGAAAATAAGTACTGTACTACGTCGGCGGTGTGAATATCAGCTCAGTGAGTCCTTAACGGCAGTGATCAGACGTGCAGTGGTTGGACATGAGCAGGTCTCTGCTGTCCTGCTGGGAGGACGTGTCGGCCATCACTCAGCAGCTGGACGAACTGGAAAGACTACAGCTGATGTAAACATTCCTCTGACTCTGTGTGTTGGATGTGATTTTCATTCTGTCTTTTAACTGAGCGCTTCCTCTTGTTTTATTGGTTTTTTTTTAGCAACAATAGACTGCGTCTGCCCTCTGACGTCTCGGCTCACTGCCAGGCTTTCTGCAGCCTCAGAGTCCTCGTCCTCAACGGCTGTGACCTCACCTGGCCACAGGTACACCTGTCCGTACATAACGGGGCACGTAGCGCGCACGTAGCGCGCAGGCAGGCGTAGCGCAGGCATATTTGTAAAGAAATCATTTATTTTGGAATTCATGTATCTTCCTATATTCCACCACAGTATACAATAAAAAAGTATAAATACTTATTTCATATCATCGATACATTTTGTTTGTGTGTGTGTGTTTTACTCATGGATTTATCTCTCCCTGCTGGTCTCTGGTCAGATCCTGGAGTGCGCCCCCATGTGGCCACAGCTGGAGGATCTTTCCGTACAAGAGAACAACGTCACCGAGCTGCAGAGGTAACGCTGTCGCTTCCTGCTTCCTGTTTCCTGTTTCCTAATTCATCCGACGTTGGTAACTCTGACGTGTTTGATGTTTTAAAGGCCTGAAGGAGTGCTGCGCTCCCTGAAGAGCCTCGATGTGTCCTATAATCAGTTAGTGCAGCACAGCGTGCTCACTTTAGCAGCTCTGCCCAGGTACAGTTCACACACAGACACACTGTCACACACACAAGCATTCAAAAGGTTGGAATCAGCTGTTGGATTGATGTTTCTTCTTCTTTCCTTCAATAGAGGCTATTCTAACACAGATAAAAAAAAAAAACCAGTATAATTCAGACACCAGATGTATTCTTTACATTTGAAATAGTTTTGGCCCCAAAAGAATAAGAATTAAATCAAACTTTCATTCAGTCAATGTCTCAAACATGGCTGATGATCTTCCAGCTTGTTATTTGGCTGCATTACTGTGAGACACTAGACACTGAAACAGAAACATCTTATTTAAATCTGCACACATGTTGATGCTGAGCTTCCAGTTTCTTTGACCAGTGACTGGTGATATTTCTTCTCTTCTTATTCAACTGTTGCTCAGAGGGATATTTGTCTCTTTCTTTCCTTTCAGTCTGGTTTTGTTCTCCATGTACAAAACAAACCCTTCATATAAAATACCATCTATTTGTAAAGATGACTTTCTACAAACTAAAAGCATGAAAGACCATTCAGAAATATAGAGACGTCCTCTCAGACATCTGACTGTAACGAATCAGACTCGTGTGGCAGGAGACTAATAACTTTTCAACTGTTAGTATTTATCGAATTTAAAGAATTTTCATGTCGTTTTTTTGGCAAAAGCTTCTGAAATAAAATGGAAAAATGTTGTTTGATTGCAGACTGGAGCAGCTGAACTTGTCCAGGACGGGACTGTCTGACATTCGATTTGACGATGCTGCTCCTGGTAAAAAAAAATTGTAATAACTCGCATTAATAATTACTCTTAACCTCCTACTGCTTCACAGTCACATCCTCAGTTAACCATGTGATGCACTTTCTTTGAAGAATGCTGTTTAAATACAGTTTAATATTATTATTATCATGATTAATAGTATTATCTACACTGTATGTCTTTTATAGCATTATGTCAAAGAAGAGGTTTTGATAAAATAATGATGATTATTGATTACTTATGTTGAATCTTTCCTCTGTAGGATCTCAAACAGCCATGTTCTCCACGCTGATGAAGCTCAACCTGGACGGCAACAACATCTCTGAGGTCAGTGTGTCGACAGTGAACAGAAACTCTGTTCAGCGTCTGTTGGTCAATAGTTTCACTTGAGTTACTCTGATTCATGGAAAACAGCAACGCTGCTCTGAAGTTGAACTCTCTCTCTCTCTCTCTCTCTCTCTCTCTCTCTCTCTCTCTCTCTCAGTGGTGTGTGGTGGATGAACTTGGGAAGCTTCCCAGTTTGGCTCACTTTTCGTGTCGTGGTAACCAGCTGGTGAGCAGTGATGGAAACCCCAAAACAGCTAATCAGCTGCTCATCGCCAAACTGGGACAACTGGTCTTCCTCAACAACTGTGAGGTGAATGTGTGTGTGTGTGTGTGTGTGTGTGTGTGTGTGTGTGTGTGTGTGT